>NW_023270855.1:3639712-3820598 GCF_011800145.1 Mirounga leonina
GAATCCATAACCCTCTGAATCCCAGTAGGTCTGCACTCTGAATCCACAGTAGGTAGAGCTCTGAATCCACAGTAGGTCTTGGCTCTGAGGCCTGGCACTGAGCATTCTATCCATGTGAACAGCCCTCCCTCCCAGGCCTCTAGCTGTGCCCCCACACACGATGCACACGGGCTGCTCGCTGACCCCCGTGAGGCCGTGCACTCTCTCACCACACCCTCGCCCAAACTGTTAACTCCGCCAGGCCGACCTACCTACAAAGGAGCAGCTTCTGGGAAATGCCTGCCTCAACCCTCATCTCCCAGAAGCTGTTCTTCGGCACTCAACTTGACTAACTCTCTACCACTGTCCTGTCACCATCTGTTTACACTGCTCTTTCTCTGCAAAACCAAGCACAAGGACCTATGCTTCCTTCCTCCAGAACTCTAGGCCCAGCACAGGCCAGACTGAGGGAAGGTACCAAAAAAGGCTTTCTGAATAAATGAAGCTCCTAAGACACACCTGCCTGGTGTTACCACATTGTCAGCTCAGGTCTGCACCGATCAGCAAGCTCACATGGTGGCTCATAGGAGGACCTAGGGGTTTGCTGCATGTCGGTCAAATGTTCTCTCGCCTGAACCAATTCAGTACACCCAACAGGTGCGTCAACTCGGAGCAAACTCAAAGGGAGCATCATCTCTATGACCTGGGGTGACACTTGGGTCCTGGACATCTCTCAAGCGTTCATCAGTTATGGCAGCTCCTGGGCCCTGGCTCCGCCCCCACGGGTCCTCCATGACCGCCGAGTCCTCCCTTCCTCTCTTGGGTCAAATGCCTCCCCTTCCTCCCCACTGAGACTTTTACCAAGTGTGTCCTTGCTTTAGGGGCTCCTTTGTCACTGAGCTGACCGACCTCCAAATGTCCACAGGTCTGGACAGAGCCCTGGTATAGAAACCAGGAGGAGACAAAGCCCTCCCACCTACGTTGACCTTGGCCTACCCTCTGCTTGTTTCTGTGCATCAGTGCAGGGAGGACTGGGGAGCAGCCCTGGCACGAGCTGGCTGAGCTGGCCGGTGTGAAGCATTTTCTGGGGAGCTGTTGTTGCCTTTATTTATTTTTTTAACTCCTGTCAGTAGCACCTGGGAGGACCCAGGATGACCAAACTTACCCAGGTATCCGGGTTCAACCACGTAGATGGTGCTATTGGGTAACCTGGAAGCACCCTGCATGCGGATACCTGAATGCTTACTTAAGGAACAAAACACAAGAAGGAGAACAGAGCAACTGGCAGGATTCAGCTCATATGTGTAGGAGAGAGGATGAAAACCCCTTGTGTGAGGACAAGTAGAACAAAGCCATGTTCCAGAATCAGAGGCCACACCACGCTTCCTACACTAGCAAAGGAGGATCTCTGCAAGGGACACTGGAGCCCACACAAACAAGGCTAGGACAGGGACAACCCACACGCTGGTTTGGAAACAGCCTTGCCCAGGACCCTCGGATGGGGCTGCCCGTGCCAGGGAAGGTTCCGGAGGCGAGGAGTGAGGCTCTGCTCCTGCCACCACCTCCCATCCTGGAGCCTCTCCTATGAGTCACCCACAGAGGTGAGCGTTCCACACAGCCGTGTTGCTATTTCGGTTCTTTCCAATTTTCAGACCTTGAGGGAAAACAGGGTTATTTTTAGCCTCGCCAAGCTTTCGGGGAGAAAAATGACTTCCAAACAGCAGGTCTCCTGCACAGGACATGCTTATGTACTTGCAGACAGGCCGGGGAAAGGATATTCCTGTGGCTCAGGACCAGGCTGCTCTGTCCCAGCTGCACGGCGGTGACCATCGATGTGTCCTGGTCCAAGACGGCCACGGGCCGGCCCACGTCTCCCTCGGGGCTCGAGATGCTGTTCTGAAGCTGGAGCTCATACTGCTCAGAAGGCATTGACAGCTCTGGCCGCCCAGAAGCAAAAAAAACAAAGTGGGGGAGACAAGAGCAAAGGCAGGAAACATTAGAAACCCATACATCCACCCCACCGCAAATCCCTGGACCCGACTATCAGTATGACTGCTTGATTTCTCTTTCTTTCTTCTTTTTTTTTTACTTAGTTTCTTCAACACTTTTTTTAAAATTTCACTGTAGTTAATATACAGTGTTATAATTTTCTCAACACTTTAAAATTTAACATTATTCTCCATGCCTGTGGACAAAACTGACACTACCCATGAATTTTCAGAAGCAATCAGTTTTTTAATGACTCATAAACTGCTTTTTTTTTTTTCATTAAGCACAGCCTCTGACACCAATTGCAGGCTGCTTGCAGAATCCAGGAGCTGAGTGAATTCTGCTGCTGCACCGAGGGGCCTGGGGTAGGGCTCACGGGAGCCGTGCAGCCTCTGGGGGGGGTGGTCCAAAAAGGCACCAATCCATTATTTTCCACCAGGTTTGGGGAGTTCAGTCTAGGATCTGCAAAGAATGTTCTCTTTTGCTATCTTGACTATCCATCAAGGTTTCCCTGCTCGGTGTCACGTTGTAGAAGAGAGAGAACTGCTCAATTTGGGATTTGAGGGATGAAAAACGATTTCCCCAGGAAATAAGCAATCCTACAAAACTTGCCGCTTCTGCGTCAGTCTTCCACAGCCTATGTGTAGTGACCACGAACGCTTTTATAAATGGCTACTGCTGACTGCAAAATCAAGATGTGGTGGGACTGTGCCTGCTGCTTTATGGGCCTGCCACCCCATTTTATCCCACAACCACCCTTGACCTGGGTACTGCTGATGCGCACAGCTTCAAGATGGTGGTGCTGTGGAAATCGAGCCAAGAAGCCCACTGGGTCCTCCAGTGGGGAGTGGCGGAGCTGAGATTCAAACCAAAGAGAGCAGGATGAATCATTGAACACTACATCAAAAACTAATGATATACTATACAGGGGCTAACTGAACATAAAACAAGACAAAAAAACAAAGAGAGCAGGAGCACTTTTACTCAACCCCTCCCGGTCCTGTCTGTCAACTTTCCTACTGAGCAACCTGCTCACAGAGCCTGGGGGCGTGGCCACATCTCTGCCCTCCAGCAAGAGACAGGAGGGAGAACCATAGACTGCACCCTTGCTCACCATTCCTCCCCAGATCCCAGCTCAGGGCCTTCCATGGGAGGTGTCCAGGACAAGGGCCAGGAGGAATTTCAGCTAGATCATCCTTAGAATTCCCAAGAATTCCAACGGGAGCTTTAAAAGGAAAGCAACTGGTCCACTTCCTGTCTTAGGGTATCTTCTGTGTGTTCTAATAAGTCCCCAAGAATCTGCCCTAGAGCAGAGGGTTCTCAAAGTGTGGGCCCTGGACCATCAGTGTCACCTGCCAACTCCAAATGACTGCTCCCCCACCCCAGAGCTGCTGAATCAAACTCTGGAGGTGGGCCTGGTTCTCTGAGTTTGAACAGGCCCTCTGGGTGATTCCAGGGCACACTAGAACTGAGAATCCCTTAGCGTATACACAGCCCATCTCCTTGTCCTCTAAATGGGGGAAGCCCAGCCTAGCTGAGCTGAGATTCTTGAGGATTATATTTTCAGAATATGGCAGAAGTGCATCAAGAATCCACGCCATAATAAAATAATGCCATTGCACAATAAAGCAGTATTACTTTATGCTGTTTTATGAAGCACTAGCTTCCTCCTTTATTTAAAGTTCTCCAAATGAATAGGCCATTTTGGGAAATGAATATACGGATTCTCAAAAGATCTTGCACAACAACATAATTACAAAATCCTAGGACAATGAAAATAAGGGGTTTGTTTGACTCCTTAAACACCTCTTATAATGCAGAACTCACTACTTGTGAGAAGCACTGAATGCAGAAGGCTTTGCAGATGCTAAGGGTCACTGTCTATCTATAAAAATAGGAAGGCTGTTCTTGGGGCACCAGACCAGCTCATCTACCATCTGCAGAGGATAAAGGGCCATCACCAAGGCTGCCCTTCCATAAGCCAAGAGGCCCACATGCTTCTAGGAGACAGGCTCTGTGACCCTCCTGACCCTGGCTGACCCTCCAGATGTGCTTCTTATTCCCCCCTGCCACGGGTAGGCTCCAGGGATGACCATGGAGCTCCTGGGGAGGTAGATCTGAGCCCAGGAGGATGGGGAGCTCACTCCCTCACCTCTGGCTCCAGCCCCTGCTCACATAGCCCATAAGAGCTAGTTCTGGGCAGCCATGGCTCAAGGGTGTGCTGGGCTCCAAGTCCCTTTGACACCTGGGTCACCGACACCAGCCTGTGCAGGTGATTCTCCCAGCCTCAGGGCATTTTATCTCTGTTCCTTCCATGATTGCACTCACTCACGTTCTTTTGGACACCAATTCCCTCAGTCAGCATGGCCTCCCCACCTTTTGTTCTGTCTGATAATTTAGTTATTGTGCCAGTCATGTGTTCAAGCAGTACAAATACCAAAGGATTGAGAACTGAGGGGAGAGACCTGCGGCCCCCGCTGGAAACACTGCCCTGCAGGCAGCACACAGCCCCCTATTACAAGCTCCAAGAGCCCCTCCCCCCCCCACTTGTAAGATGTTCGGAGAGTAACCATTGGACTGGCTGCTGGGCTGTGTGCTCCAGGAGGGCAGAAACCCAGGCAGCATATGCAGCCTCTAGCAGACCACGGCACTGAATAGGTGCTCAATAAATGGGCTTACAAGAAAGCGAGCCACCCAATTTAAAGGGAGGCAGACAGAAGGGAAATAAAGACATGGAAGAAAAGAAGAAAAATTACATTTTCAAGGAAGGAAAACTGAAAAAAAAAAAAAGAGAAAGAATATATTTGGGGTTATAATTATCCGCATGTTAATAAGTCCAGATAACTGGCCTCTAACCTAGAATTCTCTAAGCCAACACGGGATGCCACGCAAGATGGACAGCAGCTGAAATTCATGTCCCTGTCATGCCATCAGTCGTCACTTCCCTGCTAGTCAACTTGTTTAAAAAGACAGTGATGTGGGGCGCCTGGGTGGCTCAGTTGGTTAAGCGACTGCCTTCAGCTCAGGTCATGATCCTGGAGTCCCGGGATCGAGTCCCGCATCGGGCTCCCTGCTCTGGCGGGGAGCCTGCTTCTCCCTCTGACCCTCCCCCCTCTCATGTGCTCTCTCTCTCATTCTCTCTGTCTCAAATAAATAAATAAATAAAAAATCTTTAAAAAAAAAAGTGATGTGAATTATATCTTAATTAAAAAAAAAAAAAAACAAGCCTAATCCATCTAAAACAAATGGACAGAGTTTCCATTTGTATGACTAGGTTATGGTGGACCTTGCTGGCTCGGTTCTCAAGGGTTCTGTCTGGAAGCCACCCCAGACCTGCATCAACCAGAACCATCAAGTACCCAGCTATGTTCATTTTTGGAGGAATTTTCCATCTCATTTCCCCATTGATGAAAGGGAGGCAACATTCCTATTTCCTGCCCTGGGCTACCTTTCATGTGTTCCGACGCTTTGACATATATGGTAGGTCAGTGACCCAACCCACAAGTTTTCTGGGTCCCTTGAGATGTGCTGTTCCTCTGGACTATGACATCTGAACTAATTCAGGGTGAACTCTCAAGACCTCTTCATTAAATCACCCGCCATTAACCATGCTGACTGCACTCCCCGGTTGGGGCCCAGCTCTCAGATCTCTGGCCAAGAGCCCCCACTCTGCTTCCTATCCAGAAGGAGCCTATTCTCAGCTTCCGTGGTCTGAGGGGCAGAGTGCTCTGCCACACTGTAACTTCTCAACAGATCCATTGCTCCCAGGTGAGGCAGTGTCTTTCAGGACCCCATCTATGGAACAAAACCCAAGTTTCTTGGATACTGAAGCATCTATGTGCTTCTTACACAACACCCTGCATCACAGACAGAATGACCCTCCAACCTGGGGGAGGCAGCTGCCTGAACACGTGCCAAAGCCCTTGGACAGATGGGTGACACTCTTGACATCTTGTGCTCTGGCCAGGAAACATGGATAAACTTTTATTTATTTATTTTTAATGGTTTTATTTATTTATTTGACAGAGAGAGACGGAGCGAGAGAGGGAACACAAGCAGGGGGAGTGGGAGAGGGAGAAGCAGGCTCCCTGCGGAGCAGGGAGCCTGATGTGGGGCTCGATCCCAGGATCCTGGGATCATGACCTGAGCCGAAGGCAGATGCTTAACGACTGAGCCACCCAGGTGCCCCATGGATAAACTTTAAAAAAATGATAATAGTAATAATTCTTAGGAGGATTGGTGCTGTATTAAGAACCCTCACCATATAAAATGCATCACAGGTACACAGCACTCTAGAATTTCCAGAACAAATCCACATCCACTAATTAATTTTGCCCTCACAGCATAGGCAGAAAGGCCTCAAGGTATCTGAAGGGGAAAATGAGCCCCAAAGGAGGGGCAGTGGTCAGCCAAGGCTGGACAGCAGTCAGTGGTTGACCAAGGGCAAAGCCCGCTCCAATGTGAAGCTCACAGCTTCTGACATTCTCAAAACAAAGGCGTGGATATACACCCAAAAGGACTGAAAGCAGCATCTTGAAAAGATATTTGCACACCCATGCCCCTAGCAGCATTATTCACAATAGCCAAGAAGCAAAGTAACCCAAGCGCCCATTGATAGATGAATGGATAAGCACTCAACAAATATGAATATGCGTACACTGGACTATTACTCAGCCTTAAAAAGGAAGGAAATTCTGACACACGCTACAACATGGATGAGCCTTGAGGGCATTATGGCTAAGTGAAATAAGCCAGTCACAAAAGGATAAATACAGTAAGATTCCTCTTATATGAGGTCCCTGGAGGAGTCAAATTCACAGAGACAGAAAGTAGGATGGTGGCTGCCAGGGGCTGGGGGGACCAATGGGAGCTGGTGTTTAATGAAAACAGAGTTTCAATTCTGGGAAGGTGAAAAGTCCCAGAGATGGATGGTGGGGATGGTTGCATGACAATATGAATATACTCAATATCACTAAACTGCACACTTAAAAATGGTTCAAATTGTAATTATATTATGTGTATTTTACCACAATAATAAAAATGGTTAAAATTGTAATTATATTATGTGTATTTTACCACAATAATAAAAAGCCTCTGCCATGACCACCTCGCTGAGTCAGTGACTCACCTGTGATCTTTCCTTGCCTGATCTTCTGCACCCTATAGCGAATGGAGGTCCCCACCATCAGGTAGACGTCGTAAGCTGGGTTCAGAAGGATGTTCTCCAGAATCAGCAGTCTGACCTCTGCAGGGCGCACGTGCTTGGAAGAAAGAGGATAGAAAAAGTGAGGTGAGGGAGGGGTGCTTGGCTGGTACAGTCAGTTAAGCGTCCGACTCTTGATCTCAGCTCAGGCATTGATCTCAGGATCCTGAGTTCGGGCCCTGTGCTGGGCTCCGCACCCAGCACGGAGCCTACTTATAAAAAATAAGAAGAAAAAGTGAGGTGGGGTGGGAACGGAGAGTGGTGTAGACAAGAGAAAGAGAATCTAGAACTTCTCAGGATGCTTATGTAGGGACAAAGAAGTTAGGGGTAAAAAAACAAGGCAATGCTCAGAGCCCCCCACCTTCAGACCCCCAAAGCCCCGGGGGAACCCTGTGTGTTCACGAGGCACATGTTCAGCGGCTACTGCTGAACCGTGCTGAGCACATCACTTTACGTTACGCGTGCTATAGCTCAATGTATAATCATAATAGTTACACAGAAAGAAAAGTGAGGAGTGATATCCATGGATACTGTGGCCACCAGGGGCTCGGGGGCTCCACCCACAAAAGCCCAAAGGCCAGGTTGGTTGGAAAGCCACAGGCAAACCTGAAAATGGGAGAGAAACATGTCCCTGATGAGTGCTCAGCCCTTTCCCCCTCCCGCCGCGCCGCGAACTCCTCATCAGGAAAAGGTGTGAGAGACTTGAAATGGGAGAACCACCACCAGTCCAGCGCACCCCTTGGGTTCCCGGAGTCTATGGGGGCCTGCACCTTTCCCTGCCTTTGATCTTTTGGCAACTCTTCAAGTTGGAGAAAAGTCAGCAAAGAAAATGATTCTCATGCACAGAGATGCAAATACATTGTCTCAGGTGGAGGTGTGGTCGATTATCATCCCGTGGATATTGACCAGTTCTGCTTCTATTCCTAAATTCTTGGGGTTCTCCTTTGCTCCAGCTATAACATCTTACAGGTTTCCTCACTTAATAGTAAGTTACATAGTATCTCTGACTCATCCAAAGAGACAAAAGCAGCCCTTGGGCCCCGCTCTGCAGTGGGTGCTTTCCAGCAGGGGGCAGGCAGGGAAGCCGCGTATGGACAGGCAGCAGGCAGGACAAGGGGGAATTGCAGCTCAGAGGTGGGGTGGGCTGGGCTTGGGCCCAGAATAAAAAGAGACAAACAGTCTCCAAACATGACCTGCAGGGTGCTACAAGATGAACCCCTACAATATGGCACGTCCTGTGCTTCTAAAACCCTCCAGGACCCCTGGCCTACTGGCTAAACCACTGAAGAGTAAATCAGGAGGTGTTCTTTCATCTGTCACTTTAGAAATTCAATGGCAGATGGAGGACCACACCCTTCTGTGTGAGCTCCAGGAACCAGGCAAATGAAAGGAAGATCTCAGGGTTGTAGTGCAAAGGAGGCAGGGCAGACATGTGCCCACAAGAACCGGGAAAGAACCAGGACCTCTTCTTTCTGCTGTCCTATCCCTCCCCCGATGGGTGCTGATGGAGAAGTAGGTGCTAGTGAGGCCAGGGTGACTTGAGGGGGGCGGTGAGCTAAGGAGCCTTAACCCCACAGATGGGACCACCAGTCCCAGGGCTCAAAGTGGAGCATGGAGGACACTTGGAAGTCCCCAGTTTTTTCAGAGCCCCAAATGCTTGGATGCATCCCTCCACTGGGACGGAGGGGGGTATTTGTTGCAAATCAGCTGGTTAATGAGCATCCCACTGCTCCTGGACCTCCCTTGAAACTGACAACGGATCAACTACTTTGGAGCTCTGGAGATGGTACACTCTGGTCCCCCAACTACCTCTCTCGAAAGCTGTGGCCCCCAAAACACCAAACCCAACAGCAGGAATACAGAATCACGCCCCGAAGTTCCCAGTTCATGAACAGTGAAACTTCCACGGTACCACTCCTAAAGGTGCGCATGGCTGTGAGCCATGCCAGGAAGCCCCGCTCCTCCCAAGCCCCAGGGCCCCACCTTGTAGACGGCCTCCTGGATGCGCGCCTTGAGCTTGGAGCTGCCAGTCTTCATCCCGGACACCAGGACGGTGTCCCCCTGCTTGGCCACCTTCTCCATCTCAGAGATGTAGGAAGGAGGGATGTACGTGGACTCCAAGAACGTGAGGATTCTGGAAAAGGAATGTGTCATCAGACCTGAATGTGGAAGCAAAGACCCTAATGGATTCACTGTCTGTTGGCACCTCCTAGGAGGGGCCAGATGCTGAAGTAAGTGATGGTGCCCTGCTTGGTGCTGCTTAGAAGTGTGTCCCTGAAACTTCCTACATCGGAACTGCCCACCTCCTTGTGAAAAACGCAGATTCTTGGGCCCTGGCCCAGGCCTTTATCTGCTTGAAGCCTGGCACTGTGCCTTTTATCAAAATCCGCACGTGATTAGGGTAAACCCTGCAATATGAGGACCACCTGCTTAGTCAAAATGCTTCTCTCCCAGGTGTGAGAGGTGAGGCCCACGGAAACTAGGAAGCAGGCCCGAGAGCACAGACCCAGCCAGGGTGGTGCCAGCAATGCCCACCAGGCTCCCAGGACTCCCTGCGACGTCCTACCCACCGCTCAGGGCCAGCTCTTGCCCCTGGAAAATGACACTCAATGACCCTCCTCCAGTATCAGGAAGAGGGGATCACACCCATCTTATTGCCCGTGGGGCTGGGCTGTGGGGAGAAGCCCCACGTCGGGAGAGAAGTCAGAGGCGGCGACCCCACAGTTTAGGCAGGAAGCAGGGCTGGCTTGAGGGACCCTTTCCACTTCTCTCTTGCAGACTGTGATTTACAGGGTAGCCCGCCTTCCCACTTTGAACGAGAGCAGTCCACTGGACAGGCTTCCACCCTCCCCAAGGTCCGCCAGCGGCTGTAGTATGCTGTGACTGACTCCCTTGTGTGGCTTTACTACGTGTCACATCCTGATATTAATGAAAATCCAGGACACTCTGGTGGCAACATGCCTTAATGCCTTTGATTCTGGTTAACATTCAGCTCACGCACAGAGTTTCTGGAAGCTCAGGAGGCTATCATGACAGGAAACGCACCTGCTTGCATAGACTGGGGCAGGGAACCAGCATTCTCTGAACATCTGGTGTGTGACAGGCCCAGAGCGAGGCTCTGAATACCGTGCTGACCCACACAGCTGCCCTCAGAGGTAGCCACAATAATCCCCTCCCGCGGACAGAGGAGGATGCTGATGCCCAGATGGGCTGCATTCCTTGACTGAGGAAGCAGGCAGGAAGTGACCAGGCCAGGCTGGGAATCCAGGTCTCTGACTGAACTTCACGAGACACCAGAAAGTCCAGAGCTCATCCAGAAGACAAAGGTTGAGGGTCCCATCCCCCCAAAGACCTTTGACCCAAAAGGGCAACCCAGCTTGCCCATTGTCAGGGTGTGAGGATGTCTGCCAGGGAAATAGGCGTGGGCTAAGCTGAGATGTTCCCTAAAGCCCAGAGCTGGACTTGTAAAGGTGTAAATAAAAGACCAGACTTTTAACTCCCCACAAAATACTTACTAATTGCGAGGTGGTAAGACAGTAACTTCATAGTGGGGCATCCGGGCAGACACCATCTAACCCAAGTGATGACAGTGAACGTCATCCGTGACAGACCCACAAAATCATGATAAGATGCAATCAGGAGAATAAAGAAGTTCAGCTCTGCCATCTTCCTGCCAAAGATGCAAAGCTCTGAGTCTAATCAGGAGGGAATATCAGATAATCCTGAAATGAGGGACATTCTACAAAATAATTGGACTATAATCTTCATGAGTATCATGGTCCCAAAAGAAAGAAAGGCCAAAGAACTGTCCTAGGCTGATAGAGACAGGACAACAGACAGCAGGTGACTCTGGCTGGGGTTTGCACTTCATGTGAAGGATATAACTGGAATAGACTGGCAAGGCCTGAATGAGGTCTGATGACTGTAGGCATCAGCGTTCATCTCCTCATTTTGATGATATTGCGGATATGCCAGAAAATGTCCTTAATGGTGGTAAATGCATGTTAAAATAATTAGGGACATCAGGTCGGCTCTCAAATGGTTCAGGGACACCACTTTTTGTACTGTACTTGCAACTTTTCTGTAAGCTGAAAATAGCTGCAAAATTTTTTAAAGGGGCACCTGGGTGGCTCAGTTGATTGAGTGTCTGCCTTCAGCTCAGGTCATGATCCCAGGGTCCTGGGATCAAGCCCCGCATCGGGCTCCCTGCTCAGTGGGGAGTCTGCTTCTCCTTCTCCCTCTGCTGCTGCTCCCCCTGCTTGTGCTCTCTCTCTCTCTCTCTGTCAAATAAGTAAATAAAATCTTAAAACATTTTCCTTTTTAAATTAAGTCTTCCTCTGGAGTTAGAGAGCGTAATGCTAAGCAAAATAAATCAGTCAGAGGAAGACAAACACCATATAATTTCACTCATAAGTGGAATTTAAGAAACAAAATAAGCAAAGAGAAAAGAGAGAGCGAGACAACCCAAGAAAGAGACTCTTAACAATAGAGAACTTGTGGTTAGCAGAGGGGAGGTGAGTGGGGGGATGGGTGAAATAGGTGATGCGGATTAAGGAGGGCACTTGTGATGAGCACTGGGTGATGTATAGAAGTGTTGAATCACTAAATTTTACACCTGAAACTAATATAACATTGTACATTAACTATACTGAAATTAAAATAAAATTTTATAAAGATTATAAGGGAATATTGAAAAAAATTAGATCTTTTTCCCTTAAAAGAGAGTTTAAAATTTGATTTAATAAGGCCTGAGGCAATGCAGGATAGCAGGGAATATGAGCCCAGCCCTTGGGTCTGCACCAGCACTCGTCAATGGGACCTTCTGCTTCACATCTGCTCTGTGCAACGTGTAGTAACCACTAGCCACATAGCTAACAAACACGTGAAACATAGCCAGTACATCTAAGGAACTGGAGTTTTCATTTTATCTCATTTAAACTGAAATAGCCAGGGTTGGGTTGGGTTAGTGGCCACCATATTGGATAGTGAAGATTTATATAGATCTGAGTTCAAATTCTAGCTCCGCCACTTACCAATCTGGTAAGTGGCTTAAACCTTTGTTTCTATGTCTGAAAAATGGCAAAAATGGTGGTACTAGAGCCCACACGGCTTTTGGAGGGATTGAGGGAGTCGAGATGCCTGATAAACCCATGTCCTAAGGAGTCCAGTGCCGGGGAACACAGCCTCTTGCACCTGTGAGGGCTGTCGCTGCTGGAATGTCTTCCTAGCCACAACCTGTCTCCCCTTTAACTCACCCCCAGTGGAGGGCTGCCCTCTGAGGCCACATACAACCTTTCCCAGCACCTCATGACAGCTTCCATTATCTGGGGCAAGGTTTCTCTTCCACAGCTGGGCATGCCAGCCTCCTCGACAACTTCCCACAGAGCACACCCCAGTGGGCTGCGGAAGCAGCAAGGTTCCAGCACAGCTGTGGGAGCCAAGATGCTCTTCCTTCAATCAGTCATGGGGAATGCTGGCCAGCATCCTGGGAACTGCCCTGGGCTCCTTGCTGACGGTGATGATGATGATAAAAGCCCCCAGCCTGCACGGAGCCAACTGACAGCCTCCTTCCTGCTTTCTTGCAAAGGTGAGGTGCCTCTTACCGCAGGGCATTGTGGGAGTCCGAGAATCCATTGGCCTCCGTGTCCTTCACGATCGTCCAGTCAAAGACCAGCCCAGCCAGAGTGCTGAATGTGTTCCCTGCAAGAGCAGATGGGGGGGAACAGAAATGTATCAGAGTTAACTCCTGGGGCTGGGCGGGAGGGGAAAATGCACTCAGCACCACCCCTCTGCAAAGCAGGTGTTATGCCTCCATTTCAGGAAAGGGAAACTGAGGCTTAAAGGGTTAGGGTCATGTGACCATGAGGGGCTCACCTGGGATGCGAACCCAAACCTGTCTCAGGTGAGCACTTGTGTTCCTCCCACGGTACCTCTGATGGCTCATGACAGGCTCAGTGCAGTGTGTAACACCACCACCCCTCAGGTCTATAAGGACTTCACAGTTCAGGTGAGCTCCCGAGACCTGAGTCATTCGTTCCCCCTTACTCTCCCTCTGCAGGGAAAGAAGCTGTGGATGAAGGGCAGCATCTTGTCTCTTCGCCTGGACGCCGAGACTCCCAGGGTCCCAGTGTGGAGGAGATGGCAAGCCGGCCAAGCTGGTCTTAGCTCTGCAGTCCGGCTTGCTGTCCGTGAGCCTTCTGACAGGATGTCAGGACAAGAGAGCCCAACCTAGGACCGGGCAATGATTGTGGAGACAGGACTCCGTAAAGACCTTGTTAGTATAAGTACAAGGTCTGGTTCCTGTCGACGCACTACAACGGTGTGGGAGGTGGAAACCGGTGGCTCCGAGGCCTGATCTCCTAGGAGCTGCAGCTTTGCTTTTACCTAAGCAATGCTGCTTTTACATTTTTGAATTATTTCCCATCATTTCAAATGAAGAAATGCAACATATAAATCCAACTTCCAAGTTCTCTTGAAAAGTCTACAGAGCCGACCTCCTGGATCCTAGTCCCTCTGGGGATCAGTGGCTGGCTCAGCCTTGCAAGAAGGGATCATGGTCTCGGATTTGCCACACTCCCCACCATGCCATGTTGTTTACCCACCCGACCCCCCACCGCCCCATAGTCTTCATCTATATTCCCTGTCTGGCCAGAAACCCAAATAAGAGCATCTGGGGTCTACAAAAGTTCTTACTACAGTGCAAAGGGCAAGGCATTCAGCGTCAGACGGGCCCCAGGTCCTGCCCCACCCCACCTGTGAGATCTCAGAAGCCAAACGAAACAGTGCTTAGCAAAAGCTGCAGAAAACTGGGCTGCTATCTTTGCCATTACTTTTAGGGCAACATAGAGTTACTCTGTGACCCAGCAATTCCACTTCTGGGTATACAAGCTAGAGAAATGAAAAACCATGTCCAAAGAATGGCACATGAATATTCACAGCAGCATTATTCACAACAGTCAAAAGGTAGAAGCAACCCAAATGTCCATCAACAAATGAATGGATAAACAAATGCACTCTATCCATACAATGGAATATTATTCGGCCCTAAAAAGGAAGGAAATACTCAATATAACATGAATGAACCTTGAAAACATTATGCCAAGTGAAAGAAGTCAGACTCAAAAGACCATACATGGTATGATTCTATTTATAGAAAATGTCCACAATAGACAAATCTATATACACCAAAAGTAGTGGTTGCCAGGGGCCAGAGAGAGGAAAGAATGGGAAGCCACTGCTCAAGGGTACTGGGTTTCTTTTCTGTAGTGATGAAAATGTTCTGGGGCCCCTGGGTGGCTCAGTCGTTAAGCATCTGCCTTCGGCTCAGGTCATGATCCCAGGGTCCTGGGATCAAGCCCCGCATCGGGCTCCCTGCTCGGCGGGAAGCCTGCTTCTCCCTCTCCCACTCCTCCTGCCTATGTTCCCTCTCTCGCTGTGTCTCTCTCTGTCAAATAAATAAATAAAATCTTAAAAAAAAAAAAAAAAGAAAGAAAATGTTCTAAAATTAGCTAGTGATGATGGCTGTACAACTTTGTGAATATATTAAAAACCACCGAACTATACACTTTAAATGGATGAATTTCATGGTATATGTATCTTTTTTTTAAAGTAACTTAAGACAGGAAATAAAACAGAGTGGTCAAGAGCAGGTGGTCAATAAAGTTTTATTAGAACACAGCCATTATGCACCCCTTAGGACGGCTTTAGAGTAACAGTGGGAGAGCTGAGTAGTTGCAGCAGAGACGGTGTGGCCAGCGAAGTCTAAAACAGTTACTCTCTGGCCCTTCACAGGAAAAGTCTGCTAAGCCCAGGCCAAGAGAGTGGACTCAGGGACCAGGCTGGAGCTACATATTAACTACATGTCTTCCCCCGGCACACACGTGTGTGTGTTCACAATCTGTACCTTGGTCTCATCATCTGGATGTGAAATGAGGTTAGAGCATGCAAAGTGCTCAAAGGAGTGCCTGGCCCCAGCGTGGCCTCAAGCTTGGTCATTTGTTCCCAAGATCGGTGAGTCATCCCCAAAGAGCCCTGTAGAGGAGCTCCTATCATCTCACTGCACAGACCCCTTCCCCAGCTCCCTTTGCTTTAAGCCAAGTGCAAACCTCATGTGGGACATGCAAGACCCTTTACATTCTGCATCCCCCACCCCACCACCCTGCTGCAAGTTTAGTCTCCTCCTGAATAAAATGGCCTTCTGAGGTGGGCAAACACCATCCTCCTCATGGCTTGGTCAAACATCATGTCCCTAAGAAACTGTCCTGACTTCTGTCCCCCACACCCAACTTTCAACCTTCCCTGGGTTGCCTTACATCCGATTTGATGACAAGCAGCACCTACTGAGATGCATGTGGGCCCCCCTACAGCCTGACCTACTAGGGCAGAAGCCAGCCCTTCCTTCCCAGCACCTGGCAGGATGCCCAGCAGGTAGAACAGCTCAGATGCCACGTGGCTCACTGAGACCCGCTCCCGTGCTGCCCAGCACTAAACCCTGGACACACTTCTCACCAAGTCCTTGCAACCCCCACATAAGCACCACTATCTCAATTTCATAAACCAGAAAACAGTTCAGAGAAGTGAGACAGCTTATCTGATAAATGAATAGACAGGAAGGAGGGACCTGACTGATCCTCTAGAACAGTGATTTTGTCCTCAGGGGACATTGGGCAATGACTGGAGATACTTTTGGTCATCAAAATTTGAGTTCTGGGGCACATGGGTGGCTCAGTTGGTTAAGCGTCTACCTTTGGCTCAGGTCATGATCCCGGGGTCTTGGGATCAAGCCCCACATTGGGCTGTCTGCTCAGCAGGGAACCTGCTTCTCTCTCTCTCCCTCTGCCTGTTGCTCTGCCTACTTGTGTGTGCTCTCTCTCTCTCTCTCTCTGTGTCAAATAAATAAAATCTTTAAAAAAAACACTTGGGGAATTCTACTGCCTCTCATGGGTGAAGGCCAGGGATGTTGCTGAGCATCCTACAATGTACTAGACAGACCCCACCACAAATAATTATCCAGCCCCAAGTGTGGATACTACCCTAGGTTGGGAAATTCTAATCTAGAGAATTTATTTTTAAGTAGAGGGAGCTGGAGTGGTCAGGGAAGATTTCAAAGACAAGGTGAGCCAAGGACTGGGCTTAAGTTTTGGGAGAGCCCTCATCTGAAAGACATCTGTTGCCTAACTTACTTTTTCCAACGGGAATCTTAACCTACAAATTTCCCTTTGCTCAGCTTCCAAAGAGGTAAGGCTGCAGCCAAGACAGTCCAAGAACAGATCTTCTAAGAACCCCAGAGCAATCCTATATTGGACTCCAGTGGAGTAAAGTGAATGATGGTGCCCGGGCCAGGACAGGGATGCATCCCAGCGCACGAGCACACGTGCACACGCGCACCCTGCTGTCTGGACCAGGAAGCCAACCCCAGCCCTCAAAGCCAGGCAAGGAGAACACTCCCACTGTTTCCAGCATGGTGACCCAATAAGCCTCTCCCAGCTTCCCACTGCTGCCAAGACACCGGATGTCAGCTTCCCAAAGATGCGCTTTACCCAGCACGGTCCTGGGCACAGGCATGGAATCGGCCTCCAGGGACTGCCAAATCTCTCATCTCACAGGCCCTGCTGCAGAGGCCAATGAGTGCCAGCCTCCGAGGGCCTGGGGGACACTCAGTGGTCTTGACCTCTTCAGTGTCTCCTCAGCACCGACTCTGCCATCCTGGCTGGAGTCACCCTCCATGGGGGAAGAACAGGGCTGGACGTGAGGGGACTGAAAAACAGACTGCCAGGGGCCCATTCTCACCTTCAGAGTCCAGAGCCTGGATCTTCAGCTCCAGGGGTGAGTCCTCCAGGTAGAGTTCTCGGGTAGTGGAGACTATCTGAATGCCGTGGATGAGGTCGACGATGGCATCACAGCGCAGGACCTGGCCCGTGGCTGGAGGGATGGGAATGGAAGGGTTAGCACAGAAAGCGGTACCCTGAGCACCATGCCACCTCCACAGTCTCATGGGTCAGGTGCTCTCGCACTTTGGCAAGGATGAGAGCCACCAACAAGACCACCACCACGAAATGGAGCTGGGACAACCATATTGACCTCAGCAGCCAAGCCGCTGACCAGCACACGGGCCTTCTGAAAGTGAGCACAGACCTGTGCGGAGTAAGGGCTTGGGGGCATTTTCATTGCCCCTCTTGTACTTTGGCAAGGTGAGTAGCTGCATTTAAAGCTGCGTGCAAGAAAACTCCTCAGAGAGAATCTGGTTTTGTGACCATTACGTTAAAAGACAAGGATACATTATGATGAATTAGCATCCAGAAAGATAATGCTGTTCTGAATGCTTGTCGCTACGCTGAAATTAGGAATGGCACCCGGAGTTTGTTTGCTTACACTGGTGTTTTTACAGAAGACCATCAACTGTACTGTAGAATGAAAGGGTGGTGTGAGCAAGCACACAGACTTTTTTATTAGCTCCATAAATAAGATACATAAATGGCATTACCCAGGGAATTCTCCAGCGTAAAAATAACAGCACGTGACACAAGATCATCCTGCCCATTCTCCAGGCCCCGTAGAAAACCACTTGTACACCGTTCATGGTCCCTTGTTAGAAAGCACTACATCAAAAGCCTTAAAAATACTCATATGTAAAACTGGGAATCTATCCTTGGTAGAAAATAACTTAACCCAAAATTGTTCTCTGTACAAATATATTTATTTTTCTATATAACACCAAAACAAACATCTGAAAACAATCTAAATGTTCAATAGAAGGGGATCCTTACAGGACAAGCCCCTGTGAGGAATGGTATTCAGCCCTTACAAATAACCCTATAAAAATGGAAACTTCGTATCATGTTAAATGGAAGAAAGCGTGACGGAAAATGACATTAATTGTCTTCTAAGCAGTTTACCACCATATGTTAAATTAAACGTGGGCAGTAAAAGAATTGCAACAACTTTTTTCATTTTGATTCAATACCCATTGAGGAGTTATTTGGGGAACAGATAATTATTTAGAAATGAAAGGCAGCCTCGACGAGAGGGAAAACAGGACACAGAGCTGGCGGGAGGGGCCCGGGTGGGTCCTGCCTGAGCATCCTCTGACCCAACAAGAGACAGAGCACTGCCTAGCGCACTGGCGGGCTGTGTGGCCAAGGTCTCAGTGGGGTGTCTCCCGTCTCTTGTCCCCACCAGGGATTCCCACAGGGCACTCAAAGCTCTTACTGATGTCCTCGGCAAAGATGATGCTGGTCAGGCGGGCAGGCTGGGACAGGCGGGCCTGCACCACTGCCTTCTGGGAGCACTGCGCTTCATCCGCACCCAGCGGCTCGATACTGGCCACCTCCGGCCGGGTCGATGACCTGTGGCAAGAAGGTCAGAATTTATTCTCTGGAGCTACCCCAAGAGGCACAGCTGGGCCCCGAAGCCAAAGCTGCAGTTCCCCATCCGGGGCTTTGTCCCAGACTCAAACACAGAATAGAGGTGGGCAGTGTCCAGGATCTTTCCACCCGGGGAGAAACGGGGCTTGGCTAACACCCCGCTCATAAGAGCGTGACCCCCTGAGTGCATGGGACCTCCACACGCACACTCCCACTGAGCAAATTAGCCAGGAGACCAAACACATGGGAATAACCTCCACGTTCAGCAGAGGGTTGCCTTACAAGACTAGTCTGTGGAACTAGGAATAATTCTCTCTCAGTGGGAAGACTGCCTCCGGTGTTTGGTTTGGAGGAATTGCCATGGATCTCTGCTGACCTCTGGGCCAGGCCTGGCACACAGCAGGCAAACCTGGAGATCACCGACTGTAAAGATAACAACAATCGTAAAGTCCTGGTGGGCCCGGAGCTGGCATTAAGGTAAGGATGGGGAGAAAGGCAGATAATACATAAATAGACCAGTAAAATCTATGAGAAGCCTTCCCATGGAGAGACAGGACTTGACAACAACAGGATGAAGGGAAGGCACGACTGGGGGAGTGACCCAAGGTCAGCGCCACGGTTTCTCACCTATGACACAGGCTGACGACAGTTTCAGGGTCGAGGGGGGATGGGAATGAGTGGGAATGAGCAGAGCGGATACTACGCAGAGAGTGCTGAGTGAGAATGTGCCGTTATAGTTCTCTGCAGACAGGGTGCTCTGGGGAGCTGCTGGGGGAGACCTCTCAGTGCCTACCACTGAGATCTGGTGTTTTGGGCAAGGCTCTGAGGTGGGAGCAGCCAGCAGTACTCCGAGGACAGGAGGGATAGTGTGATCTGAGGCCTGGGACTCAGGTCGAGGAGATGGACAGGGGCCGAGGTCAAGGAGATGGGAGGCACTGGCCAGAGCCTGTGTTCTTAACCACCACCCCAAGCTGCTGATGGCTTTTCTTGAGAATTTTGCAAAATTTGGAGTCTACTCATCAGGGAAATGTAAATCAAAACCACATCTCACACCTCACACCTGTTAGAGTGGCTATGATCAAAAAGATAAGAGATAACAAGTGTTGGCAAGGATATGGGAGAAAGGGAACCCTCCTGCACTGTTGGTGGGAGTGCAAATTGGTGCAGACACTGTGGAAAACAGCATGGAGGTTCCCTCAAAAAAATTAAAAATAGAACTACCATATGATTCATCAATTCCACTTCTGGGAATGTATCCAAAGCAAATGAAATCACTAACTTGAAAAGATATCTGCACCCCCATGTTTACTGCAGCATTATTCACAATAGACACACAAAAGACATGGAAACAACCTAAGTGTCCATCGATGGTCAAATGGATAAAGAAAATGTGTAACACACACACACACACACACACAGACTGGAATATTACTCAGCCATAAAAAAGAAGGAAATCCTGCCATTTGTGACAACATGGATGGACCTTCAGGGTGTTATGCTCAGTGAAATAAATCAGAGGAAGAAAGACAAATACTGTATGATCTCACTTACGTGTGGACTCTAACAGCAACCAAACTCATAGAAATAGAGAAGAGACTGGTGGCTGCCAGAGGTGGGAGACGGAGGAAATGGGCGAAGGGGATCAAAAGGTACAAACTTCTGGTTATAAACTAAATAAATTCTGGTGATGTAAGGTACAGCATGGTTACTATAGTTAACAGTACTGTACTGCATATTTGAACTTGGCTAAGGAAATAGATCTTAAAAGCTGTCAACATAAGAACTGTAACTATGTATAGTGATGGATGGTAACTAGACTTACTGTGATCATTTTGCAATATACACATGTATCAACTCATTATGTTGTACACCTTAAACTAATACTATGTTTTATGTTAATTATAGCTCAGCAAAACTGGAAAAACAAGTCCTTAGAGGAGGAGGCAGGGCTTGAGGTCAAGGAGATGGCAGGAGCTGAGGTCAGGGAGGCACTGGAGGCCACAAGCAAAGAGCTTAGATTATTCTGAGAACAATGACAAGCCACTGGGGGATCTTAAGCAGGTGCACAACCTAATCCGCTGCACACTCTACAGAGCAGAAAAACAGGTGTTGCCCTCAGGGCACTTACAGTGTAATCCAGGACCCAGAGAAGGGGTGTCCCCTGTGCAGAGTGTCCAACACTCATTCCTAGGGGCTGCGCTCAGCACAGTGCCCTGAAGACAACAGGCACTACCCATCTTTGCTTCCTTCCCAGACCTTCGCTTAAACTCACTGGAACACCATCGATCTGGGGTATTCAGAAAGAAACTTGTAAAAAAAATTAAAAAAAAAAAAGCCTGGTGCAAAAAGCAATGGTGTGAAACAGCCAAAAAGACATCTCCAAGTCGTCTTCTGGCTTGTCACCGAGTGCCCCCGCCCGGGGCCGGCGTGGCACACACATCACAGACCCATGCTGAGCAGCCGGCAGCGCGCCCGAACACGGATCAACACCTCCACTGAAAGGACTCAGAACACAAAGCTCACCCACTGTCAAGGAAGGAACCCCAAGCCCCTGAGGAAATGCACTGCGGTCTCCCCACGGAGGGACTTCCTCTGAGAAAAGAGCCTGCCAGCGATGAAAGAAGGACGACAAAGTGGGCAGGAACACACACCCAGGTAAGGAGGTGAGAGGAGATGCCCGCGGCAATGAGCCTCGCAGCATGCTGGAAACGTACTCCGTTTAGCTGCTAGCGGCTCTGTGACTCTAAGATAGTTTTCTCTTTTCCTTTTCTTTTTTTTTAAGATTTTATTTACTTGATAAAGCATGAAAGAGAGAGCACGAGTGGTGGCGGGGGGGATGGGCAGATGGAGAAGCAGGCTCCCCACTGAGCCAGGAGCCCGATGCAGAACTCGATCCCGGGACCCTGGGATCATGACCTGAGCGGAAGGCAGTCGCTTAACTGACTGAGCCACACAGGTGCCCCTCTAAGATAGTTTTCAAAGCCTGTTAAACCACACACACACATGTATACACACACAGAACTGAGTGTGGAAACAAGAAAATTAGAAAACTCACACAGAGCATAAGAGACTAAGGAGACAGGACAAAGAAAGGCAATGTGGGATCCTGCGCAGGATCCAGGAGCAGAAAAAGAACCCCCATGGGAAAACTGCCATGAAGTCTAGATGTTGGTGACTATTCACCAGTGTTAATTTCTTCATTTTGACCAACGTTCCTGGTTGTGTAACACATGAACTTTAGGGGAAGATGGGTAAAGGGTATAAGGAAATCTCTGTATTATCTTTGCACCTTTTCTGTAAATCTAAAATTATTCCACAATTTAAAATTTTAAAAAAAATGACAAGGGGGAATGGATAAACAGGGAAAGCACAGAGGATTTTTAGGGCATGAAACTATTCTGTATGATATTATGATGGTGACGCAAGTCGTTATGTTTGTCCAAACCCACAGAATGTATGACACCAAGTATGAGCCATGATGTAAGCTATAGACTTTGGGTGACAATGATGTATGGATTTGGTTCACTGATTGCAACAAATGTTGACAGTGGGGAATGTGGCAGGGGACACGATATGGGAAATCTCTGTAATTTTGGCTCAATTTCTGTGAAGCTAAAACTGCTCTAAAAAATCTATTGCCCACTTCTCTGTTTGAGAAACAACGTGGTCTATGTCTTGTTCAATGGCCCCTGGTGGCCAGACATCAGGGCTCCCAGTCTTGGCTGAAAATGCCTCCCCAGTCTCTGAATCTCAGCCTCCTCAAGAGTGAAATAGGGGCAGCCACCTCTCCTCCCGTTGCCTCACAGCAATGAGTTAATCTGAGAGAAGAACAGAGTTAGCCCAGGTTAAGCCGGAGAGGCCGGAGAGTCCCTCTCCCGCATCCCCCCACACCACTGAGAGGCCCCGCCAGGCTCAGGACCTGGCTGGAGACACCACACCTCTCACTCCAGGCCAGGTTAAGTCCAGGTATGGGCCTTAAAGCAGCCCTGTCCAAGAGAAATATGGCAGATCACATTTAGCGGTTTTTAATTGCCTTGTTAACAAAAGGAACAGGTGAAATGAATTTAATAGACTTGTTAAGAGCAGTTTTAGCTTCGTGCAAAATTGAGCGCTAAGTGTACGGAGAGTTCCCATACTCTCTATCCACCCCCCAAACACACACACTGCCTTCCCTGTTGTCAACATGCCTCACGGGAGGGCACATTTGTGACAACTGGAGAACCCACACTGACACATCACTACCGCCCAGAGCCTCCAGTTTACGTGGGGGTTCATTCTCAGGGTTGTACAGTCTGCGTATGAGGACATGTATCCACCATCTATAACCTCACACTGAACAGCTTCGCTGCCCTAAAAATCCTGTACTCCACCAATTCATCCCTATTTTTTTAAGTTCCTATTAAAAAGCCATATTAAAGTAATAGGTGAGGGGCGCCTGGGTGGCTCCGTTGGCTAAGCATCTGCCTTTGGCTCAGGTCATGATCCCGGGGTCCTGGGATCGAGCCCCACATTGGGCGTCGGGTTCCCTACTCAGCGGGGAATCTGCTTCTCCCTCTGCCCCTCCCCACCGCTTGTGCTCGCTCTCTAATAAATAAATTTAAAAAATAAAAATTAAAAAAATAAAGTAATAGGTGAATTAATTTAACTAAGGATGTAACCCAACATATCCCAGATGCCATCACCTCGACACATGGCCCAGCTGCCCCGCGGGCACTCATCACCACATGAGGAGAGTGGTGAAGGCAGAGGACTGGTCTGCAGATGGACAGCCAGGCAGGCAAACACTGCTCCCAACTCACCACTTGTCCTGGGGATATCTTCTAATTCCTGCCAAACACCGGCCTGGGAGCTGGTGGGCGCTGGGAGCTCTTAGCACCTCTTGAGAAAGTTCTCTCCCTCTTCACACTTAGGGCTGATACAAGGGCGCTAGGTGCAGCCTCCAGATAAGACAAAGCAGCTGCCTGGAAGGGGGCACCCACTGCATCCTGGGGCCTGTGGTGAGCAGGCTGTCCCCGGCGCCCAGCCCGAAGACAGTGGGATCCCATGCAGGGGAGGCAGCCTCCAGTCCCTGCACCTGCTCACCTCGGCTAAGTTGGGGCAATGGGAGCCACACTCCCTCCTCACCGGGCAGCTGAGGGGGCCAGAAAGCACCTCACGAGAAATGCTAAAGTGCCGAGAAACGTCAGCAGGTGTGGCGGGCACTCAGGATTTGGGCAGACCGTACCACATCCCCCTCCCACTGATGTCTCCCCCGAATTCTCTCTGGGCTCCAGTATGCCACATCTGAAGCTGGAAGGGCTCATGCCAGGCCCCGACAGTTTACAACAGCCTCCGGTGGTGTTTCTGTTACCAACAGAAGGGCTCTCTCTTTTCAGTTATCTGATCTTTCTGGCACATCCTGAGGCCTGCCTACTTTGGCCGTACTTTTAAGAGGCACAAAAGAACCACAGAATCCAGCGATTATGTGCCCCTGTCATGGCGAGGTTGGAATGCAATTACGAATGAAAAAGCACATTCGAAAGTGTTTGCCGGGGAACCTGTCGGGCAGGTACCCTCGGGACTCCCAACTCCAACTAGAGACTGCCACCGGTGGGGGGTGAAAACACCGGGTGGCAGTAACAGACTAGAAACAAGGACAGAAATTGTTGACAATGGCTAATTCTGATGGTAGGAGTACGGGTATTCATTATTCTTTGTTCTCTTCTGTACTATTTCAACTTCTAAATGCAAACATTTCCCCCTAACAGTGGACATAACTTAAAGAACTACTGCTGTGCCCTCATTGTTCAGAAAAGTAAACTAAGGCTCAGAGAGAAGAGGGGACTGGTTATAGGCCATGCCGAGGGCCGGGGCCAGGACATACGTGATCCAAGGCCAAATTTCGTGTTTTCTGCTATTCAAGTCCCCTCCCGGCTACACAGAAGTGTGGCCTCTGCATCCCACAGCTCTCCAGGTGGGCTCAGAACACCCTACAGATACATGCTCCTGGAGAGTCAGGCTGGCTCCTTCCGGGGCTGGGCATGGAAGGGCTGGCCACATATAGGCAATTCTGGAATGTTTCTGCTTCCAGGATCTGGCAAGAGATGAATCACCTTCTACAGAGAGGGAGGACAGGTAATTCTTGAGACATAGTTGTTAATCACATTGAGCCAGGCAGACAGAGACAGGGAGCACCAGAGGAGATAAGAGAGGGATGATGGGCAGGAGCACCTCATATCTGGCTAGTGCTGAGACCTCCGGGGACCATTTTTTGATTAAAATAAAAAGTATGGGCACTTGGCTGGTCAGTTGGAAGAGCATGTGACTTGATCTCGGGGTCGTGAGTTTGAGCCCCATGTTGGGTGTAGAGATTACTTAAGTAAATAAAACTTTAAAAATATATATATATGGGGGCACCTGGGTGGCTCAATTGGTTAAGCATGTGCCTTCAGCTCAGGTCATAATCCTGGGATCCTGGGATCGAGCCCTGCGTTGGGCTCCCTGCTTAGTGAGGAGTGTGCTTCTCCCTCTCCCTTCCCCTGCTTGTTCTCTGTCTCTCTCTCTCAAATAAATAAAATCTTTAAAAAAATAAAATAAAATAAATATATATGTGTGCTGGGGGAGTATGATAATTAATCTTATGTGTCAGCTTGACTGGGCCAAGAGGTTACTTGGGCAAACATTATTCTGGGTGTTTCTACAAGGGTATTTTTGGATGAGATTCACATTTAAACCTGTAGACTGAGTAAAGCAGATTGTCCTAATGTCGGTGGGCCTCACCAAATCAGTTGAAGGCCTGAATAGACCAAAAAGGCTGACCCTCCTCCAAGTAAGAAAGAATTTCTCTTGCCTGACCGCCTTTGAATTGGGACACTGGCTTATTCCTGCCTTCAGACTCAAACTGAAACACCAGTTTTTCCTGGGTCTGCAGCCTGCCAGCCTTTTGGATGGCTCTCCAGGCTCTCTAGCTTGCCAACTCACCCTGCAGATCTTGGGGCTTCTGAGCCTCCATAATCACATGGGCCAATTCCTTATACTAAATTTCTTTATATATAATAAAATTATATGCTATCGGTCCTGTTTCTCTAGAGAATCCTTACTAATACAGAGAGAGGGTAGAAGATAACAAAGGGAATTGTCCACCATGTGTTAAACCTAGAGCTGAATACTTCTAACCATCAGATTACTTACCCTCCAGCAGGTCTATCTGGGAAAATGAAACTGAGGCTCAGAGAGGTCTGGCAATTTCCCCAAAGCCACACAGCTGTAAGTGGCAGGGCCAGGGATCACAGCAACAGGTCAGGTATTTCTCCCACTACGTGATGTGTTCCCCAGGGTATGACACACACAACACCAGACAGGATACACAGATGAACTATTTTTAATGGGCTCTTTATGTATTTCGATTATTATTATTATTCTTTCATTTTAAAGTGTTGTAGGAAAAACAAACACAGCAAACTTGTGCACTCATAAATGTTAATACTGATGACAACGTCAATATCCAAAAAAGTGAGCCATTTTGTAGGAAATAGTAAATTCCAATATAGGCCCTACATAAAAAAAGGCCCACACCTGACAGTGGCAGGCAGCGTCTGCAGTTCGGCAGTGGGGGGGCTGTGGGTGCAGGGAGAGTGAGGGACGGAGCCTCACCCCCCGGCCACACCTTCTCTCTGGTGCTACTGTATCCACTGCCATTTTCCAAGGTTTCCAGAAACACAAGGACAGCATAGCCATACACAGCAGTGTCAGCAGCTCTGAACACCAGGGAAGTCCCCTCTCTGGTTGGGTCGGTCCCCTGAAAGGGACAGAGGAAAGGGTGAACCGTGCACCGCGTGACACAAAGCGGGCAACGGCGCATGGGATCCTCAGGAAGGACCGGGGCGGGATTGGGGGAGGGGGGAAGGAGGGGACAGGGCTCGGAGACAGACGAGTACTAACTATGCCTGGGAGGCAGGTCCGCATGTTGGCCTGACAGCTGAGATGCCCAGTGTCACCTGCACCCACGGAAGTCAGGTCCCTGCTACCAGAGCCCAATTCATTTGCATACAAGCATTGTGTTCCACCAAAGAAACAGGTCCTGGCTCGTACAGCTTTTCTGCCAAAGAGCCTTCCTCTGCCCCCACCCCCCCAGTTTAAATTAACTGCCACTCTGCAGAAAGAATTCGTGGTGTGGCAACTTGCACATACGTGGCTCCTCTGTACATCTCAGCTAGCCGTCAGCAGGTCTGCCCACCCTCCCACATACCAGCACTCACCCCCACCCACAGGACGGGTTCCAAGGGCTTCCTCGGGCCCCTGGTGCAGTCTGGTAAGCAGCACTTAGTGATGGTGTCTGCTTGCTGCAAGGGGAAGTCCCAAGATAGTGTGTGCTGCCACTCACCTGCTGTGTGACCTTAAGCAAACGATTTAACCTCTCTGGGCCTCTGTTTCTTCATCCACACAGTGGAATAAAAATCATTCCTGGCACAAAGGATTGGGGTGGATTAGATGGGACAGAAAATATAAAGCTCTCATCATGGGCCTTGTACATAGTAAGCTCCCAAGTTCAGGAAATAGAAGGAGGTTCCCAAATGAGGGGTCTTTGGTGCGATTCGGACCACAAGAACTTTGCTTTTTAAAGAAAGTTAGACAGGGGCACCTGGTTGGCTCAGTTGGTGGAGTGTGCGGCTCTTGATCTCGGAGTTGTGAGTTTGAGCCCCGTGTTGGGTGTAGAGATTACTTAAAAATGAAATCTTAAAAATAAATGAAGGCAGACAGGCAGGCAGGCAGACAATGCAGGTCCTTCTATATCGTGATCATTTATGCCTCACCCTGTCCATCCCCTTCCCTGAGTGAAGCCTGATCCTAGTCCCTGTTGTCAGGGCACCCATGGCAGCTTCATCATGGGTCCCCGTCCCCAACCCCAACAGCAGATATCCTCAGAACCACAAGCAAAGATTCAGGCCCAAGACAGGGCTGCTGACCCAAGGCCGCAACACTGGCAAGATCCCAAGCCACTGGACTTGGAGTCTAACCTCTGCTCGGAAGCCCGCCCCTCCCCCCCGCCCCTTCCCCCCCGCCCTTGCTCCCAGCTCTGGCACCTCCATCCCTTTCCTGCTGTTGTTCTGGCCACTTCACATACCCTTCTCCAAGCTCTCCCACTGCACGGCCTTCACGGCTCACCGTAAATGGCAACTCTTCCAGGGACCCCTCCCCAAGCCTCCTCCCCCATCTCCTCTCAGCCCCCACAGCCCCAGTGGTCCTCCTTGGGGTCATTCATTCATTCATTCATTCATTCATCGAATCCATATTTACTGGGTCATATGCCATATTCCAGGTACTGGTCTAAGCACCGGGGATACACCAAAGTACAAATTATGCATTAATTCCCACCTTCGTGGAGCTTACATCTCAGTGGGAAACAAGAACAAACAAAACGAGTAAGTGAATATAGGATCTTACACAATAGGGCTATGGACAGACATAAAGCAGGGATGGGAAAGGCAGGATGGTCAAAGGAAGCCTAACAGAGGGGGTGACATACGAACACAGCCTCAGATGTCTCTGAAGGAGAGGCAGATGTTGGCTCTTCGAATATCTGGGAGAAGAGCATTCAAGGCAAAAGGATCAGCAAGCCCAAATGGCTCAAGGCAATGGCTCAGCAATGACCCTCTTCCTTGTCCAACTTCCCTCAGAGACAGTGTGAGGACAGAGCCTGTGGCTTGTTCATTTCTTGCCTCCACTGCCCCTAGCACAAGACTCTGGTACATGTTCCTGTAGATGCCCTTTATCAGGTTATAGATTCTCTTCTATTCCTAGGTGCTACAGATTTTTATCATGAATGGGCACTGAATGCTCTGCACCTATGGAGACAATTAATCATATGGCTTTTCTTTGAATTCTATGGATGTGGTGAATTACACTGCTTGTTAATGTTAAACCAACCTTGCATTCCTGGGATTTACCCCAGTGGGTCATGATGACTCATCACCCTTTTTAATATTTTTCTGGGTTTATTATTTTGTGAAAGAATTTTGTGCTTTTCCCTGTGGAATTTCTTTTTCTTATAATGTTTTTGTCTGGTTTGCAATCAGTGGAATGCAGGCCTCATAAAAATGACCTAGGAAATAACCACTCCTTGTCTCTTTCCTGAAAGAGTTTATAAAAAAAACTTGTACTACTCCTTCCTTAAATTTTTCATAGGATTTACAGACAGGCCATCTGGGCTTGGAATTTTCTTTAGGAGAAGGTTTTTAATTATAAGCTTAATTTCACCAAATGTCCTAAATGGAACGGGAGGCAAGGAGGATGTCATTCCCGTAGGGGGACCTGTGCTGGATTTTGGCTGCCCAGCCTCCATCCGCCTCTTTCAGTAATGGCACCCAGCTTTTCCGTGGGCACTGCCTCTCCTCCGCTCGCAGACCATAAGGCTCCAGAGTGCTCACACTCCTCCGCACACTAAGAGGCAGGTGGCTGCGGTCTGGCCAATCGGCTCTGTGCTCACCTGGCAGGAGAGGGGTTCAGACGCAGGCATGTGCCCAGGTGAGTCAGCCAGAATGGCTGCTGTGTATAGCCTGTGCCCCACTAGACTTGACTCTGGGGGCTGTATGGCTGGACCTGTGACCTTGCTACCCCAGGAGAGCACCTGGCCAAAGCCAAGACACGAGGACCGAGAACCCAGGTCCTGTTGACAATCGTGTAAACCCCTGCAGGACAGAAGCGGGAAACAAATTCCACCGGGGCTTCCAGTTCCGGAAGCCAACGCAACATTCCTTTGTTTTATTTAAACTATTTTGGCTTGAGTTTCCTGTTGCATATAGTCAGAAGAGTCTAGACAAAAGAAACACCCCTGACTGAATTCTTTAAGGCTTACTGCTTGATTTCATTCAGACTACTGGTATTTTTTTTTTAAAAGCAAAAAACAGACAAAAAACCCCTTGTATTTATTAGGTGCTTATTCTGTCAGGCACAGAGCAAAATGCACCCCAAATGTTTCATGTGCTCCGAATATCCTATTAAAACCCCCATTTGGGGGCACCTGGGTGGTGGCTCAGTCAGTTGAACGTCCAACTCTTGATCTCAGCTCAAGTCTTGATCTCGGGGTCATGAATTCTCAGGGCCCCGTGTTGGGCTCCACATTGGGTGTGGAGCCTACTTAAAAATAAAATAAAACAAAAAACTATCTGATACCTGAGGAGACCTCCACACGGATAGTAAGTCACCAGCCCAAGGTCACATTCCTAGAAAAACGGTTCAGTCCAGCCTGGTCCTAGACCCCTGGTCCGGACACTGCCCTACTCCCTTGGGCTGAAGGCACAACTATTCAAAACAGGGCCAAAGGCCTCGGGCGCCTACCTGGGGCTGCCCATGGGGAGGGCGTGGGCTCCCAGATTTTGGCAGAACATGGCCTCAACCCTCTCCTGAATCACTACCCCACCTATATCTTTCATAATGCTTTTGAAAAGTGTCATGGGTTTTATGAAACCAACCACTGGCTGAGAAGCGCTGGCATGTTTCTGCGTGTACCCCAGAATCAAGCCGGCTCTGGGGTCAGCGCCCTGGTTTTGAATGTGGCTCTTCCAATCACCGGCTCCTGACCCCTGGCTCCCCATTTGTGCAGTGAGTAGTCATTCTTACCAAAAAGGGTTTTGTTTTGTTTTTAGGATTAAGTGGGGAAATAATACAAAGGGATGGGCAAAAAAACCCAAAAAACAAAAAACACAACAACTGATTCTGCTATTTTGGTTCCCACTGTCACATACCCCTCTGCAATATGTGAAGCCTCTGGATGTGCATCTCTGGCCCGTGGGGGAGCCGGCAGGACACCTGCTCGTCTGCCCACCTGTCCCCACCTCCAGGCCCCCTTCTGTATGCTGCCCTCCCGGTCCAGTCACAGCCAGGTAAGCCTTGTATCCTTTTCTTATTTTTTCTTTTAAATGGATCCTTCTTTAAAGAAAAAGTACTTTAAAAGGAAACCTTATATCACTAGCGTAAATGGACAGCCCGTATTATTTGCCATACATCTCAGGTAACCATAAAAACAAACATGAATCAAAACAATGTTGCTAGACTCTGGGGGGAGGAGGACACGGTTGCCTGCAAAGGTTCTGGGCCCATCTGCCTGCTCTCAAGAGACAGGCAAATATTCAAAGGTGTTCAGGAAAGAGAATGGTGGTTTCCAGGGGCTGCGGCGGGGAGGCAGAGGGAGAGTTCCTGTCTGATGGGAACAGAGTCTCAGTTGAGGATTACGGACAAGTCCTGGAGTTAGAGGGTGGTGATGGTGGCACAACGGAGAATTTGCTTAATGCTACCGAACTGTGTACCTACAGATGATTAAGATGCTAAATTTTACAATATGTGTATCTTACCACAATTAAAAAAAAACAACAAAAAGGTAAATAGCATATTGGCACCAGAAATAAACTTTTATTTTGAGGAACTCTAAAGGACCGACAGTGGATTTTGAAAGGGTAAATCTTTCCCATTCCCAATGTGACACGGGGCCCGCTCACACACCATGTGTTGGGCGCGTTGGCGTCCAGCTGCCGTGGGGGGAGCCATTCCCCACTCCTCAGAACACAGGCACGGGAGCTGGGCAGGGGAACCCAAGGATGTGGGAGGGTCAGACCAGAAAGCAAGAGTCCAGAAAGGAGAAGTGAGAGATGTACTAAGAGCAGCGGTGGGTGGGGGCAGAGGAAAGCACAGCCCCCCACCATCTACCTGCAGGCTCTAGCCCCTCTGCGGCAGAGGCAGGGCCTGCAGGGAGGAAGCCACCCAGAGGGGCTGGCAGAGCAGACCGCAAAGGAAGCAAGAAGAAAACAACCCAGTACCAGGTCAACTCAAGTCAACACACACTTCCTGGCACCGCCCTCCACGGCTCGTTGAAGAGAATTGAGCAAGTCCCCACCAGCCCTGCAGGAACCAGAACTACGGGTAGCCCTTGAGGCGGATGCAGAGCAGAGAGCAAGTCCCTGAGAACCAACTGGTCCCAGGCTACCACGGCCCAAGTCCTGACCCTGGCAAGCCCCTCCCTGTCTCCTAACCACAGCCCACAGGGTTCCATATGGCTGGCCCCTGCCAAGCTCTCTAACCTCACACTTCCCCTCACCAGACATGCCTTCTCTGTGCTCTGCGAGCCAGTGTGGCCCCTCCTCAGGGCCTTTGCACTTGCTGCTCCCTCCGCTGTACCCGCTTAGGTCCCAGGTCAGCTTCAGGGAGGACATGCTGTTTTATGTCCTTCACACACTTACCGCCACACGAAATGTAGCCATTCCTTTCATCTTAGTCGGTTATTTAACTCTCCCAACCAGCTCCAGGCTCCTGGGAAGCAGGCCGCCATCTTCTTCACTATCCCATGACCCAGGACCAGGAACATGCCTGGATCAGTTCTAAGTCACAAATATTCATCATCTGGTAAGTGGACCCCCAGCCCTCGTGGGTGAAATCTGTATTGCTGATCAGTGCTTGCCCCCACCCCCACCCCCGCCACGGGTGTTTGGGCAGGATGGTTCTTCACAGCGAGCACTAGTGGGCCTCTGGCCGAATGAAACCCACTTTTTGGGTTAAGCTTTCACACTGTAAATTTTTTATTTTAATGTTAGTGCCTAATTCTCCAGTTTCCCCTGGGTTCTCCTGCCTCCTCACCTGTCCAGCTACCCACATGTGACCAGCCTCCGTCCTGCAGGCTGAGTGGGAGCTCAGCAGAAGGCAGCTGGGCTGGATGACTTTCCAGCTCAGCGCAGTGCGTAGAGTGGGTTTCGGAAGAGCCAGAGGAAACCCTCTCCCTCACCCTTTCTCTCCCACTTTCCCCAGGCTGCAATGGGACCGGCTGCTTCCTTCCGCGGGGGGGCGGGCAGAGAGGCCCCCGGAGGTGCTGCTGGCCTTGGAACTCGCACCACTACAGGTCAGCAAGGACAGAGGGACTGTTGGCTCTTTCATGCCCACAGATTCCCAAGGGGGAGTGGAGGTGTGTGGGACACAACACACACCAAGGACAAGTTCCACTGTGTGGGGACCCATGCAGCCGGAAGGGCTCCCATTTGCCTCCCCAAGAATCCTCATACCCGTGGCTGAGAAGGGCACCCTGCTTCAGGACCAAGCCTGGCAGACACACCAGGCAGCTCCAGAGTGCCCCGGGGGAGACTTTCCGGAACAGGAAAGGGGGAGAATTCTGGGCACAGCAGTTTAGTGGGGGCCATGGGATGCCCTTTACCAGGCTGATGCGCCTCCCCTCAGCAGGGGGCAGCGCGGCAGCTCATGGTGTACGAATAGAACCTTGTCCAGTCAGACACCCCCGGCCAAGAAGCCTGCCTCACCCGGAGGCCAGGGAGGTTGCACAACACCCCCTTTCCCCGGCAGCAGCCAATGGCTGGCTGATCACGGGTGACAGAAAAGCTCAAAAGCTTGCTCTCCCCCTTACCTCAAGGAGGTGGACCTGAAGTGGAATTCAACTCCACAGGGTCCCAAGGGTCACACTGACTTTCTCTGGGACCCCATCCTTGCTCATCTCCTTTCTCTTCCCTATCCTGCCTCCCAGGAGAGCACCCTCTCAAATAAAGCACCCACAACCAAATCCTCACCTCAGGCTGTACCAACCTAAGACACTCACTTTCTCCAAGACAGGGCAGCCCACTGGGGAAACCAGAACACCCTGGGACTTCAACCACAGGGAAAAGCATGAGCAGATGATGGAACAGCTACCAAGCAGAATGGTGCTCAGACACCTAAAGCTTAGGAAGATAATGAAGCACCGGAGAAAAATATTTGAGTCTTAATGTGAGCTGGTGGTTGACAGAGGAGGGTACCGAGTGGCCCAAACACCAGGTACGAGCTCCAAGGGGGAAAATTAGTGACTAGAAGGAAGCCCAAGTGGTGACTGGCTGTGTTACAGTTGAAGGATTACAGTATATTTCTCTTTTTCTTTACTTTCCCAATTTTCTATATAATGTCATTTTGTATATAAAAGGATACCTTAAAAAAAAAAAAAAAAAAGATTTAGGGCACCTGGCTAGCTCAGTTGGTGAAGCACGCAACTCTTGATTTCGCGGTCGTGACTTTAAGCCTCATGTTGATTACTTAAAAATAAAATCTTAAAAAAAAAAAAAAGACCTAATGAAAGATACTTCATGGAACACTTTCAAAAACACAAAATAGTAAGAAAGAATAAGAAACTTAACTCATAACCAGCAATGCAACTGGAAGGATTCAATCAGTGTCCAGCAAATACAACCGAGGCCGCAAGACCCTGAATGGGGTGGGAATGGGGGTGTCCCTATGGGCTCCCACACAACTCAGAGACTTCGCCACAGATGTTCCTCAACCTATGATGGGGCTAGGCCCTGATAAACCCATCTGAAGTTGAAAATATTGCAAGTCGAAATTGCCTTTAATACACCAAACATACCAAACATCATAGTGTGGCAGCCTGGCCTACACTAACCGTGCTGGGAACAGTGACGTTAGCGTGCAGTTGGGCAGAAGCCTCTAACACAAATCTGTTGGATAACAAAGTGCTGAGTGGATCGTGTAACTTACTGGATACCGTGCTGAAAGTGAGAAGCAGAAGGCTGAGTGAGTACAGGGTGGTCCTAAGGGTATCGGCGGCTGACCCTGTGATCACACGGCTGGCCTGGAGCTGCGGCGGCTGCCACCGCCCAGCGTCACGGGAAGGTGTCCTACTGCATGTCGCCAGTCTGGGCAAAGATCCACACTCAAAGCTCCAAGTTCCGTTCCTACTGAATGACTATCACTTTGTACCATTGTAAAGTTGAAAAATTTAAGTGGAGCCATCGTTAGTCGGGGGCCACCTGTATTTATGCGACATCACACAGAGCCCTTCCTTCTCTGAGGCTCAGAGGACAATGTGGGCAGTTTACACTACATGATCTCTAGGGCTCCTAGGGCCCGAAAACTGTCCCATTATTTGATGCCATAAAATCAAGAAACAGGAAAAGTTAACTTAGAGCCACTGGCTGAGCCATGCAGTGATTTCAGTCAACTTGGAGCCTGGCCCCAAATTCAAAGGATTGAGCAAAAATTCCCCCAAGGTCCAGGAGAGTTTTAATTTTTTATTTTTTTTTTCATCTCAGACTTAACAATGAACTTCTTGGATGAAGAGGGTATTTTCCTCCCAGGTTTAGGTAATTACGGATATACAGCGTGTCTGCATGCCAACTCTTAAAATCTCCAGAGGAGATTCTTCAAAAACTAAAGCAACAGAGGACTCAAATAGGAACAGCTCTACTAAAAATAAGTATTTTCAATGCTTGATTGATGGAAGATTTTCCTGTGAAGTTAAGGGGAACATCACAACCACAAAACACCTCTGAGGAGACACTTAAGCTAAGCAGTCACACATTTGCAATAAAAATTATGGATCAGATACAAAACAAGTTATAAGGTACTTAGCACTTCTCTGATGCATAAGAGATTAGGAATGTTTTTTTTTCCCCTTCCTCCTAAGAAGCTATACAAGTAAATTAAAAACCACCAGAGTCTCTCAGAAAAGAAAATGTACTTGGGGAAAAAAAAAAAAAAGGTTACTTCAGGAAGAAAAAAAAGTACAGCTATAGAATCTCAAAGGAAGTAGCATCCAAATATATCCAAAGGGATCCATTTGAAGCCAGTTGTTTTTAATAACCTCTTTCTTGCCCATATAGCAAGAAGAACAGACAACTTCAACCAGAGAACAAGCACGTATCTCCTGAAAGCAGGGACTAACAGCTCATCTTCCCACACAAGACAAGGCCCTAGTCAAGGATACAGAAAACCTTAAGCCCGAAGCTCAGCCTCGGATACCAAGCCAGGAACAAGACCCTCCAGGTGCATAATGCACTAAACCCAAAATACAATTGGCTGATATAGCATGGCCTTATTTCAGGAGGCTGACTTTCCGAAAATAAATAGCTACAGGTAGTACTATTGAGGAAGAATGTGCCTCTGAGCTCTGGGGACCATCCTTGCATATATGCGCACACTGATACGCAAACAGACTTAAAACATACACACACACACATATGATTCTCTGTAACAGCGATCACACCTTGGTAAGCTTCAACACTGACCCAGGCATCAAACAGGTAAAGAAAGGGAGAGGCAGGGGCGCCTGGGTGGCTCAGTCGTTAAGCGTCTGCCTTCGGCTCAGGTCATGATCCCAGGGTCCTGAGATCGAGCCCCGCATCGGGCTCCCTGCTCCGCGGGAGGCCTGCTTCTCCCTCTCCCACTCCCCCTGCTTGTGTTCCCTCTCTCGCTGTGTCTCTGTCAAATAAATAAATAAAATCTTTAAAAAAAAAAAAAAAGAAAGGGAGAGGCAGAAGTGTCTCCTGGATGCCCAGGGCCCAGAGAGCCTCCTTTCATCTCTAGCAAGGTGGGGCTGTGAGGTGTGGGTGGGGCCTCAGTCACACCGGGGGCTGTCTCCCCCCGACAAGAGTAGAAGCTTCATTCTTCTCGGTCCTTCTCGGTCTGCTGGACAGGTCTGGACCACATCACCCTGCCCAGCCAGGGACCTAGCCAGGTCTGTCTAGGGGGAAAGAGGGGGAGCAGAGGCCTCTAGTTTCATTAGTTTCTGGGGTTTCCAAGATCCCACCCCCCACAATGAATGTAGAATTCCGGAGTTCCCCAGGAAGCCAGGAGGGGAGTTGTCGAAAAAAGCCTGAGGTTTGAGCACAAGCCTGACCCCACCCTGGACAACCTGGGGTGAATCACCAACCATTCCTTGCGTTTCATTTTTCATCTGTAAAATGGGTCCCTAGGGTTTCCCCCCGCAAGACCTTTCATCAAAGGTTTATGTTCCTCCCAAAGAGGCTGAACGGATATGATTCTTCCCACACACGCCTTTCAGGCTTCTCCACAAACCCAATTCCCATACCAGTCCGGCGCCGGGGATGAGTCTCCAATCACTAGACAAAATCAAGAAACCTGCGTCTCCAGACTAGGGCTTTGCAGGGCCTGGACGACCCGCTCCCCGGAGTCCTGGACAAGAAGGGGAAGTAAGACCACGTGGACCCCCATCCCTGGCCCAGGCGCTCCAGTGCATTCCTCTCCCCACAGGGGAAGTCCTGAGGACCCCCTTCCCTGGTAGGGCCTCCCCGGGGCCCTCCACAGCTTCGACGCCTTCCTCAAGTCAGGCCGACTCTTGGGCCCCTCCTGGCGCACAAACCGCGAACAGACAGTTAGCTGCCGGCCGGGCCCCGCTCCCTTCCAGCCCGAGCGGCGCGGAGGCCCAGGCGGCGCCATGCGCAGTGGCGGCAACCCGCGCGCACGCCGCCGAGTCCGGCGCGGCCAGTCGCTCGGGACGGCCGTGACCGCCTAGCCGCCGCCCGGGTGCCCGGAGAGCGCGCGCCGGCGCACCTGCTGCGCGCGGGCCTGCTGGGGGCGCCCCGCCGGCACCCCCCTCCCCCCGGCGCCCGCCCCGGCCCGGAAGCCGCGCGTGCCCGCAGGCCCCGCCGCACCAGCCCCGCGAGCCGCGGCCGCGCTCTGCCCGCGCCGGCGCACCTGCAGCGCGCTCCCGCCGGCCTGCCTCCTGGGCCCAGGGCCCTCCCTCCCCCGGCGTGGGCCGCGCGCCTCACCAGCGGTAGCAGCCCTCCGAGGCCTCCAGCGTGAAGTTCACGCGCGTGGCCCGCGTGAAGGGCAGCAGCACTTTGGGGATGTTGAGCTTGGCCGCCGCGGCGATGGGGCCCAGCGCCAGCAGCACCGAGAGCGCGTGCAGCAGCGGCGGCAGTCCCCGGGCCCGCGCCGCCATCCTCGCCGCGCTTCACCTCCGGCGACCCGGCGCCTGGCCGCCCGCGCGCTCCCCCTCGGCCCTCCTCCCCCGCCCGCGCGCGCCGGGCCAGCAGGTGATAAACGCGGGCGGGAGGAGGCGGAGCGAGGGCCGCGGCCTAGGGCCACTTCCTGGGTCCCGGCAGGGCCCGAGCGCGGGAACTGAGGGGGCCGAGCCCGCGGCGACCCCACCCCCGGCCCGGGCCCGCGCGCCCTCGACCACGCCGGGCGGAGGGAGGCTCTGGAGCGCGCGCGCCCTCGGCCACGCAGTGCGAGCGGGGGAGGGGGTGGGTAATGAGGTGGGGCAAGCGCCCCGGGCCACGTGGGGGATGGGGCCCGGGCCCGGGCCCGAGCCACAGTCAGGCGGGGAATGAAGGGCTAGGGCGCGCGCCCACGTGGGGTCAGCCTGACCTCGCGCGCCTGCCGGCCGCCCCTCGACCTCGCGGGAATCACTGCGCAGTTTTCTGGTCTACACGCTCGTACCCGGTGGTTTCAAGCTCTGGCTGTTACTGGGCGCCAGTGCGGAGCCTTCCAGCCATTCGTGCAGTCATTCATTCGGCTCTGTTCAGCGCCTCTGGCGACTGGGCCGGGCCTGGGCGCCGCGCCAACGAGGCCGCTGAGCGACTGTGACCGTGACCGTGAGCTCGGTCGGAGAGACTGACCGTCAACACGCAAAGGGACAGGCACCCCAGAAATCTGGGATGCGGAGTGCCGAGGTGCACTTCGTCCGGGTCGTACTTTCCAGAAGAGGGACCCGGGTTCCGTAATCGGCAGCGACCTGCTGGAAGCACTGAGGGCCGGCTGGGTGCTTCCTCCCACTTTAACCTCCATACAGCCTTGCCAGAGAGAAGTTATGATCCCCATTTCTCCAGGAGGAAGCAGATAGAGTGGCCCAAAGATCACCCAACAAGAAGGGCAGCGCTAGGGCTCTCAGATCCCAGAGCCCTATTTTCTGCGCTACACCTCCTGTCTTCTGTAAGTCCTAGGGAGGGTTACCCAAGGGGTGGATTTAGAGCACCAACGCTGCCGGGGCACACGCTATCCCCTCTCGCCTCTGTTCAGCATCACTGAATTCGTCCGCATGCAGAAATCTTAGCTCTTAAACTCAGTCTACATTCTGTGCTCTGTGGTTTGTAGATGTCTTTGTCACGACTTGCACGAGCTACATGAGCGGTGAGTTCAGAGGACACAAAGTGCACCAGTGCCTCTAAAATGTTCATCTATTGCGGGGCGGGGGGGGGGGGGGGGGGGCAGTCTAGTGGGAGGTCAGGAAAGGGGTGGGGCGAGGGTGCACCAGCCCGGCTCTTGTAAAAGGTTCAGGAAGTGTGCACTGAATTGTAACCAGAAAGGCACACATTAATGCCACTGCAGGACAAGGAAGGAGACCCTGAATTTCAGTCAGGCTGGGAAGGCTTCTTGGAGGAGGTGGCCCCTGGGCTGGGCATAGATACCTTACTGGGATTCAGAGGCACACATGTGTCTGTGTTTGCCCCCCAGGGGTCATCCGGCTTTTGGATGGTGATGAGGTGTGTTTTGGGGTCAAACCCTTAAGATCCCAGACCAGGGAATGTGTGCATTAGGGGAAATTAGATACCAGAGCTAGAGAGTTTTCCCTGTGTAGAACCAGGTACTCTGGGAGGGGAAATTCCAATAGGTTCTCTTCTCTGAATAAACAGAAGAGTTGGTATGGGAAAAGCAGCACCAGAGGGGGTATCTGTGAGGAAATTTTAGTGTTCTTGTTTTCACATTTTATTCATTTTTGAGTAGGTAATACAGTCAGATGGTTCAAACTAAAAGAGTCAGATGGTTTAAACTAAAAAGGCCCCAAAGGGCTCATAGTAACAGTGACTGCTCTCACTGTCCCATAACCGGATACCCTTCCCCATAGGCAGCCAGTGTTTTCTGCTTGAGCAGAGAAATTGTAGACATGTATATATATAAAACTAATTGTGTTCCAATTCTGCCCGCTTAAATTTGTAAACCAGGAGCCTCGCCAGGCAGGTAAATAAATAAAAGGGACTAGGCAGGGCATTAGGGGACTGGAGTGCTCTGGCCCATTAGGATCATGAGTTGCTGTGCCCCATCTTTCCAGATATTGTGATTATTGATGAGAAATCAGGAACATGGATTTTTTTTTGAGGTGAAATATCCTGATTATAAAATATGGCAATTCATTAAAAACAAACATGCACACTCCTGACCATTTATCCTAGAAAAATGAAAGTTTATGTTCACACAAAAACCTGTACATAAAATGTTCATAGAAGCCTTATTCAGAGTAACCCCAAAGTGGAAACAGCACAGAGGTCCTTCCATGGATGACGGTTAAACAGACTGTGGTCCACCCATACCATGCAGTCCTACTCAGCAGTAAAGAAATGAGCAATTGATACACGGACACCTCAGATGAATCTCTGGGGAATTACAAGTGGAAAAACAGCCAATCCTCAGAGGTTACATACTGTATGATTGCATTCATACAACATCCTTGAAGTGGCAAAATTCTAGAAATGGAGAGCTGCTGGCTGATTGCCAAGGGTGAGGGTCTGGCCAAGTGGGCCTGCATGTGATGTGACTATAGACGGTCAACGGGGGGAACGCTTGTGGTGATGGAAATGTTCTATATCTTGACTGTATCCATGTCAGCTTTCTGGTTGCAGTATTATCCTCCGGTTTTGCAACACATTACCATTGGTGGGCATCTCCTTCTCCCTCTCACCCTGCCCCTGCCCCCCTCTTGTGAGCCCTCTCTCTCTCTTTCAAATAAATAAAATCTTTTTTAAAAAAAAAAGACTCTGGGAAGACATAGTTTGCTGACCCCCTTGTATGCTTCACTCAAGACAGTCAGGAAATTTCCCCCAGCAGAAAACAACCAATGGGAAACAACAAAATGATGGATAAAACATTTTCCCCTTCGTCCCTCCTCCTTTGTTTTAGTTGATTCTGAACCTAGTAATGGTTGGTGTCTGGGCCCATTCTGGCAGCCAGCCTTCTCTGTGTGATCTGATTCCACTCCTGCCATTGGCCCCCTTCTCTGTGTCAAGTGCTTTATCTGAAATTCAAGGAGACGGTGGGCCTGAGCAGACCATCTTCCTCCAGGCACAGAGACTCTCTGGGATGGAAGGGACCTCAGATTTGTGTTAGATGTGGTAAATAAAGAAATGTTTCCTGTAACTGGTATCAGTGCCTCCCACACTTCTGTCATTTCCCCCGACCCTGAAAAAAATCCTATGATATCTGAGTACCACCTGTACTATTTGTTTTTTGTTTTTTGTTTTTTTTTTAAGTAGGCTCCACACCCAGCACGGGGCCCAATGTAGGGCCCGAATTTATGCTCCTGAGATCAAGACTTGAGCTGGGATCAAGAGTTGGACACAGCCCAATGAGCCACCAGGCACCCCTGTACTATTTGTCTTTAAATCAGATTGTTTACATACGTGTATTTAAGAATAAAACTTTGTCACTTCTGTAAAGAGAAAATATCAGTTGCAAAATAGAAGTAGCCAAAAAATAAATACAATGAAACAAAGGGATGCCATCAAGTTACAAATAGACACTGCGTCCTGCCAAAGGCCTGCTCTCCCCATTCAACCGGAATATGATCAAGCACTAGACAATATCGAAGACAGACTGGCCCAATCAAAGGGCCTTGCTCCTTGAGTGGAGAAGGGTGGAGAGATAATTTAAAAGGCAGGTAAGGGGGCACCGGGGTGCTCAGTCGATTAAGCATCCAACTTGTGATTTCGGCTCAGGTCATGATCTCATAGGTTGTGGGATCCAGCCCCACTTTGGCTCTACACTCAGCAGGGAGTCTGCTTGAGAAGCTCTCTCTCCCTCTGCCCCTTCTCTCTCTCTAAAATAAATCTCTCTTTTTTTAAAAGATTTTATTCATTTATTTGACAGAGAGAGACACAGCGAGAGAGGGAACACAGGCAGGGGGAGTGGGAGAGGGAGAAGCAGGCCTCCCGTGGAGCGGGGAACCCGATGCTGGGCTCGATCCCAGGACCCTGGGATCATGACCTGAGCCGAAGGCAGATGCTTACCGACTGAGCCACCCAGGCGTCCCTAAATAAATAAATAATAAAAATAATAAAATAAAAGGCAGGTAACTTTTTTCCTAGTGGGATGTTGTCATATTAGAGCCTATCCACCTGCTTTTCACAAAAATATCTTTTTTCAGTTTTGCAATGGAGAATCTCAAACATTTACAGTAGTAGATAGGGTAGTATAATGAAGCCCATGACCCTTCAGTCCCATGACCACAATCCATGGCCAATCCTGTGCCTTCTGCAGATAACTCGAAGCTCTGCCCCATGTCATTTTGAAACAAATCCAAGGGATCTTATCATTTCATCTGTATCTCAGTGTGTGTATCTCTAAAAGATAAGGGGTCTTTTACATATACACTATAACCACAATACTATTATCACATCTAAAAAATTAATAATTCCTCAGTTATATCCAGTCGGTTCAAATTTCTAACTATCTCATAAATGTCATATTTTTTGTCATAGTTTGTGTTCTAAGAATCAGGATCCAAGTAAGATTCATATATTGCAATTGGTTGAAATAAGCCTTTAATCTATAGGTTCCCCTTCTATCTCTGTTTCTCCCCTGGCGATTTCTGTGTTTCCCGTTTATCATTGGAGTAGAGGTATGTATTTCAGAGCACCCTCCTGCTGAGTCTGCAGCTAGGTTTGGTCATGGAAATTGAGGAACGGGGGACCCAACACGAACCTTCGGGGGTCTCTGAGCTGGACAACTCAGCATTTCGGAAAAATAAAAAAACTTAGGAAGAGGCTGGGAGCATTGGAATGGCTCCTGCCTTTGCAAAAATGATTTCCAAAACATCATCATGTGTAAGATAATGGCGCTATGTAATTATAGAAATTGCTGTTCTTTATCAATGTGCAGACAAGCTGCCTGCTCGTGGATCCAATTTCTGTTCGTGCATTTACTCTCACTCGGGAAGGTCTTCTCACACTTGCCACATTCATCCTCCGTCAGAATCCGTGGGCATTTACTTCAACTTCTCACGGGCTGCTGGAGCCCTTCATCCTAACCTCCTCGTTCCCTTCATCCCCGCTGAGTAAGCTGATTGCAGCTCCACACTGTCAGACCCCCTCGGAAGCTCAGGCACATGTGTGTCTTCCCAGTCCGTGAAGCCTGACACTGGCAACCCTGGCTGGATACACAAGGGAGTCCTCAGACATCTCCAGGGCACCCAAACTGGAGGAGGGCAGATTCTACCCCTGGCTTCCCCAAACTGCCCCAGCCAGGCACCCAGCTCCACACGGAGGCCAGAACAGTCAACACAGATCACAGGGCACTCCTCACCCAGCTGGCCCCCCAGAGCCTCCCAGATGCCTTTGGAAGAGAATCCAAACTCCTTCCCATGGTCCTCAGGCCCTAAAAGATGTTCCTTCTTAGCACAGAGTGTCACCTCTTACTTCTACCTCCCACACCGCTCTCCCAGCCTGGACACATCTAGATATCTCATATCTCCAGTATCTGACACTCTAGGAAGGATCATTTTTTAAATTTATTTTCAGTAATGAACATTAAATGCAACATAATAATGGCTGGGAAAACTATTTTTTGCTGTTTTATTGAACTTTAAGCAAGCCAGAAAAAAAAATTTTAATAAAAAATAAAATAAATATTACCCTCAAAAAAGGGAAAGACAGGGCGCCTGGGTGGCTCAGTTGGTTAAGCGACTGCCTTCGGCTCAGGTCATGATCCTGGAGTCCCGGGATCGAGTCCCGCATCGGGCTCCTGCTCAGCGGGGGGGTCTGCTTCTCCCTCTGACCTTCTTCCCTCTTGTGCTGTCTCTCATTCTCTCTCTCAAATAAATAAAATCTTTAAAAAAAAAAAAAGGAAAGACAGTGGATTGATAATTACATTAATGTATTTTTTAACTTACATTTACATAGTTGCCTGTTGCAATAATGAATAACATTAGAGTGTACTGACCATTAAATAAAAAAAAAATGAAAAAATAAATTTCCATTTTAGGCTAATATGCAGATTCAGTAAAATAGTTCAAGTATAAGGTAAGACTTGCACTTATCAAAAATATTATCCCTTGCAGTTGGCACTCTGTTTCACATTTTAAAATTTAAACCAAATAAGGCGCCTGGTTGGCTCAGTCGGTTGAGTGTCTGACTTGGTTTTGGCTCAGGTCATGATCTTGGGGTCCTGGGATTGAGCCCCAAGTCGGGCTCTGTGCTCAGTGCACAATCTGCTTGAGACTCTCTCTCGCTATCCCTCTGCCTCTCTCTCTTGCCAAAATAAATAAATGGATAAATCTTTAAAAAGATAAAAAATTTAAAATAAAATTTAAACCAAATAAGAATTACAAGTAGTTGCACAGAATGGCTGAATCACAAAGGGTTTTTTTCTTTGTCTTCACAATCACTATACTATCCTTGTTTATTTTGAAATTACTGTGTAAACATAGGAATGTGTATTGCCTTAGGAACTGGAGACAAGAACTATCCCCAAAGCAAATTCAAATGAAGCCAAAAACATTACAAACTTACTCTGGAAACAAACACATGAGCTAAATCCATGTGTCTGGGGAGCCAACTGTGTAACTAGGAGTTTTCTGAATTAATATCCATGTATAATACATTGTTTATTAAAGCATAGGTTTTGTAAGTGTATTATTTTAGAGCTTATGTATTATTAAAATTTGACAGTTGTGCGCACAGGCACCAAGAGTAAAAATAGATAAATTAGACTACATCAAACTTCAGAACTTCTACATGTCAAAGGATGTGATCAACAGAGTGAAAAGGTGACCTACAGAATGGGAGGAAATATTTACAAAGCATATACTGGTAAGGGGTTAACATCCAAAATACATAAAGAATTCCTATAACTCAACAACAAAAACAAAACAAATAACCCAACTTAAAAATGGGCAAATGGGGAGCCTGGGTGGTTTAGTCAGTTAAGCATCTGACTCTTGACCTAAGCTCAGGTCTTGATCTCAAGGTGGTGAGTTCAAGCCCCATGTTGGGCTCCATGCTGGGCATGGAGCCTGCTTTAAAAAAAAAAGAGGGTCAAAAGACTTAAGTTGACACTTCTCCAAAGATCTATAAATGGCCAATACTCATATGAAAAGATTTTCAACATCATTATTCATTAGGGAAATGCAAATGAAAAACTACAAGGAGATATTACTTCATACCCATCAGCTACTATAAAAATAACATGCACACACAAAACAAGTGTTGATGAAGATGTGGGGAAATTGGAACACTCGTGCACTGCTGGTGGGAATGTAAAATGGTGCAGCCAATAAGGAAACAGTCTGGTGTTTCCTCAAAAAGTTAAAAGTAGATCTACTATATGATCCAGCAATTCCCCTTTTGGGTATTTACCCAAACAACTGAAAGCAGGGACTCAATAAAATAGAAAGCAGGGACTCTCACGTTCATAGCAGCACTATTCACAGTAACCAGAAGGTGGAAGCAACCTAAATGTTCATCAACAGATGAACAGATAAGTAAAATATAGCAGAAGCATACAGTGGAATATTACTCAGCTTTAAAAAGGAAGGAAAGTCTAACACATGCTACACCATGGATGAACACTGTAAGGGACATAAACCAGTCACAAAAAAACAAATACTGTGTGGTCTCACTTACATGAGGTCGCTAGATTAGTCAAGTTCATAGAGACAGAAATAGGACAGTGGCTGCCGGGGGCTGGGGGAGGAGAATGGAGAGTTGTTTAATGGAGACAGAGTTTCAGTTTTACGAGAAGAAAAAGTCTAGAGATTGGTTACAAAACAATGTGAATATGCTTAAACTGTGCACTTAACCATGGTTAAGATGACAGATTTTATGTTATGTGTATTTACCACACACACAAAGAAGAGATTTTTTTAAACCCCTCAACAGTAGCCACAATAATTCCTTAGAACTCAGACCTGCTGGAGTTTTTTCAGGGATTTGTGTGTTTTATCAGTGTGATAAATAATAAATACACACTGGCATTGTTTAATAGTGCCTGTGCATGGTGATATTAAAAAGCAGATTAACTTCAGTCCATTTTTATTACTGTTTTTAAATTCTCTGTAGATGATGCATCCTCTTACTACCTGCACCTACAGCAGATCACTCCCACTGCCCACCTTTGGATAATGCTTACTTTGATGCCCTTGCACTTGCTGGCCAGATCCTGGCTCTGCTACCTATCACTGTGTGGCCCTGAGAAAGCTACTTAGTTATATTTTCAGCTATCTATAACATGGAGATCTTCACAGTATCTCCCTCACAGAGTTAGGACAAGCATTCGATTAATAATACATGGAGAGTGCTCAGGACAGTGCGTAGAACAGTATTCAAATGTTTACTATGCTAGGAGTCCTCTACTCCCTTTCAACAACTGACAAAAACACCTATCCAGATTTCTTTAATTTGAATTGTTTGCCAACATTTAAAAATCAGACTATTTGATATAAAGTCTGGATTTATAATCTCTGTTCAAAAATCAGAAGCTCGGGGTGCCTGGGTGGCTCAGGTGTTAAGCGTCTGCCTTCGGCTCAGGTCATGATCTCAGGGTCCTGGGATCGAGCCCCACATCAGGCTCCCTGCTCGGTGGGGAGCCTGCTTCTCCCTCTCCCACTCCCCCTGCTTATGTTCCCTCTCTTGCTGTGTCTCTCTCTGTCGAATAAATAAATAAAATCTTAAAAAAAGAAAAGAAAAGAAAAGAAAAATCAGAAGCTCTGGCAACCTTGGGCCTACCTATATTCCCACATGGCAATGGTATGCTGGAAATCAGTGGCAGCCACCTTCTAAAAGAAGGATTTGTGACCTCTCTGGTTTGCCACACTCCCCACCACTCCCTACTACCTCCATGTCAGCTTTAATTGTTTCCATTACCTACCAACCCTGAGACCTTTGAGTATGTGGCCCTTGTTCAAGACCCATCTATTACTTATCCCCTTGCCCTAGTCCCCAGACCTGCCCCTTAGGTGAATTAAATAGAAACCACTTCCTCTCCTGGAGCCTGAGTTTTCTGGAATGACAAATGGAACCAAAAATGTCCACCTCAAGGGAGTATTAAAAATATCAGGGGTGCCTGCCTGGCTGGCTCAGTCGGTAGAGCATGCAATTCTTGATCTTGGGGTTGTGCTTGAGCCCCACGTTGGGTATAGAGATTGCTTAAAAATAAAATGTTAAAAAAATATATCAAAGAATATATTTAATATAAAAGCATTTGGTAGGGATGCCTGGGTGGCTCAGTTGGTTAAGCATCAGACTCTTGATTTCAGCTCAGGTCATGATCTCAGGGTCATGAGATAGTGGCTCAGCATGGAGTCTGCTTGGGATTCTCTCTCTCTCCCTCTCCCTCTGCCCCTCCCCCCCTCAAATAAATTTTTTTAAAAAGCATTTGGTAACAGCAAAGGACTCTTTAAGTATAAATAATTTTTTATTCTGATTAAGATGCATCCAGAATATTGTACTCATTATGTTCTTCTGAATGTAGTCCTTTCATCCACAATGAGTGACTGAATGTAAATCATAAATAAAAATTCACACCCAGGCAACAAAATACATGTTAGGAAACTCATTTCACCCCCAGCCTCACCAACACAATGATCAAGAGGAACTTCAGGTTCCATAATTTTCCATCGTGTTCACTGAAGGAGGCAGCCACAGGTTTAGCTCTGTCAACCTCGCAGCTTTTGGACTGGTCGTTCGCCCTCCACCTGAGACTTCCTGTCAGTGGGCAGGCGATTTCCTGTCAGTGGGAGGGCAACTTCTGGTGAGAAGCTCCAGTCTCCCTCCCTGCCCATGGAGGAAGTTGCTTAAGTTAATCATTTAAGTGACCAGCCAGGTATATTTAGCTCAACTGTTGACATTATCTCAACATTGACATCGCAAAGGTACACATTAGACTGTGGCAAACTGGAGGGTCCTTAAGTCATAACCTGGCTTGCCTGAATAATTTAGGTTTTGCATCCACTAGAAACTTGAACGAGTGCAAAATTTAATTAGTTGGGGGGAGGGGCAGAAAAATCTTTTGCTGCCATGTTTATACTATGGGCCCTGAACACTTCTTGTATTGAGAAAGGCAGAAATCATCCTTATTCGCAATTTCTTAGTTTCTCGTCTACATTTATTATCTCAGGGGGAAAAAAAACATAAGTTTGTCAGAATAAATCCAACTTCTCCAACAGCTGAAAATTACAATTATTTGAATATGGTGTTGGAGTCCATTTGTGGAGAGCCAAAGAAATCATAACTGAAAAGACAGATAGACATGTGAGCAGACAATTCGCAGTAGAGGAAACCCAAATGGCCAGTAGACGTAAGAAAATCTGTTCATCCTTTTCAATAACCAGGGAAATGCAAATTAAAACAGCCCGAGCTGTCTTTTCTCACTATCAGATAGGCAAAACTTTTAAGGTCTGACTCTATCAAGTCTGGACAGAGATGGGGGAACATGCTGCTGGAAGAAGTGTAAATTGGTTCAGCCAATTTGGAGAGCTTTTTGGTACATATGTCTGCAAGCTCTTATTGGAAATCTTTGCAATCAGATGTGTTTTGGAATTTTTTTTTTTTTTTTTTTTTTTACTTTGAAAGTAAAAGGTACAGATACCATTTTTATATTACCATTCCTAATGAGTTCAGGAGCAGCATCCAATGTCAACACATTGATTTGTCTGCAGTGAAACATGAATATTCAGGGCGCCTGGGTGGCTCAGTCGTTAAGCGTCTGCCTTCGGCTCAGGTCATGATCCCAGGGTCCTGGGATCGAGTCCCACATCGGGCTCCCTGCTCGGCAGGAAGCCTGCTTCTCCCTCTCCCACTCCCCCTGCTTGTGTTCCTGCTCTCGCTATCTCTCTCTCTGTCAAATAAATAAATAAAATCTTAAAAAAAGAAAAAAACATGAATATTCAGATTAAATGGGATAAATATAAACTTTAAATAGCCTTAGCTCATTTGAGGTCACTTTTCACTGCCACAGGACTTTGTTGCAAAGTTATAGGAAAAGGGGTTTCTAGAATTTTTTGGCCTTCAGAATTGGAGAAGGGGAACTGGGATCCATACTTAGTAAACTTGAACATGGGTATACTCTATGACCTAGCAAGTCATTTCCTAAGGAGACATCTTAAAATAATGGGATTTGAACTTTTTTGAATGCAATCCACAATAAGAAATACAGTTCACATATACATTTGTATGACTAAAACCAAAGTTTCATGAAACATATCCTTTCCTACAGGTGATCGCCCTGATGTTATGTATTCTAGATTTTGTGTTTTCAGTGCACAATTTAAAACATGCCTGCCCAGCTCTAAGCATTTTTCTACATCTCAATTTTTAAAAAATTGTTGGATTACAACTCAATGATAAAAAGATAAATAAGTCAATTTAAAAATGGACAAAGTGCCTGAATAGTCATTTTTCTGAAGGAGACATACAAATGGCCAATAAGCACATGGAAAGATGTCCTATATCATTACCCATCAGGGAAATGTGACTTGAAATCGCAATAAGATAACACTTCACACCTAGTAGGATGGCTATAATAAAAAAAATTAGACAATAACGAGTGTCGGTGAGGATATGGGGAAATTGGAACTGTTGGGGAGGAAAACCTTTTCCTCTACTCTCTTAGCTTCAGTTCTTGGAGTCCTGTAAATTAGCTAACAAGATGCAGATTAGCAAGAGAAAAGAACTTTTATTAACATATTATGTGGAGTTCACAGAAAATCATGACTCTCTAAACAGTGTAGGATGAGAGTTTATATACCTAACTTAATAGGGGAGAGGGACTGGGAAGAAAAGGCTCCTATGAGGAGAGTAAATGAGGTTCTAGGGGGACAAACAGGACATAAAGTTTGTGCCAATATTTGTTTATGTAGATACGAGTGATCTTCTTTGCCTTCTTTCTGGCCAGTAAAATTCCTGTGGAGAGGAGATTTATGGCAACCTCATTTCCAGAAGTTTCTGCTTTTAATCAGATAAGGGAAGCTCCAAAAAGGCTCTTTCTGCATTTGTTGAATTTCAAATCTGTTTAGTTTAAAATAATCTTCAAATTATTTTATGAAAAATAAAACAAGGGTGGGGGGGTTCAGGTGGGTCATCACAGAACCCTCCACATAGCGTTGATGGGAATGTAGAATGATGCAGCTCCTCAAAAGTTAAACATCTAGGGGCACCTGGGTGGCTCAGTCGTTAAGCGTCTGCCTTCGGCTCAGGTCATGATCCCAGGGTCCTGGGATCGAGCCCCGCATCGGGCTCCCTGCTCGGCGGGAAGCCTGCTTCTCCCTCTCCCACTCCCCCTTCTTGTGTTCCCTCTCTCGCTCTTTCTCTCTGTCAAATAAATAAATAAAATCTTTAAAAAAAGAAAAGTTAAACATCTAGAATTCTCATATGATCCAGTAATTCCACTCCCAGTAGAAATGAAAACATACCTTCACACATTCGTCATAGCCAGTGGAAACAACTTATCCGTCAACCAATGAATGGATAAACAAGTGTGGTATATCCACACAATGGAATATTATTTGACAATAAAAAGGAAGGAAGTACCAATACATTCTACAACATGGATGAAACTTGAAAGCATTATGCTAAGTGAAAGAAGCCAGACACGTAAGACCACATATTGTCTGATTCCATTTATGTGAAATGTCCAGAATAGGCAAATCCGTAGGAGCAGAAAATAAACTGGTGCATGCCTGGGGCTGGGGAGGGCTGTGTGCTGGGGAGCAGAAATGAGAAGTGACTATTAACGGTCATGAGGTTTGTTTTGGGGGCTTTGAGAATATTCTAAAATTAGATTATGGTGATGATTTTACAACTCTGAAATACTAAAAATCAGTGGGTTTTATGATATGTGAAATGTATCTTACTAAAACTGTAAAAAAAATTGATTAAAACCTTTACATTGATTTCTCAACCCACTAATAGGTTACAACCCCAGTTTGACAAAATGACTACAAGGAGATGTAAGGAAGGATATCTACTGCAAGATTTTTTTGTGAATGTGAACAACTGGAAGCATCTCTAATTTCACTAAGTCCAAGAATGGATAAGTAAACCATATTCATGAAATAAAAAAGATGAACTAAAGCTACAGATTGACATGGGGTTAGGTCACAAATTCACTGTGTTAAACGGAAACAGCAAGTTGTAAGGATTGTGTATTTCTGATGCCATTAGTGTTCCATTTCTTTCTTTCTTTTTTTTTTTTAAAGATTTTATTTATTTATTTGACAGAGACACAGTGAGAGAGGGAACACAAGCAGGGAGAGTGGGAGAGGGAGAAGCAGGCCTCCCGCTGAGCAGGGACCCCGATGTGGGACTCGATCCCAGGACCCCGGGATCATGACCTGAGCCGAAGGCAGACGCTTAACGACTGAGCCACCCAGGCACCCCTAGTGTTCCGTTTCTTAGCCTGAGTGGTGGTTTTGAGTGTTTGCTTTGCAAACTTTTGTTAAATTGAACACTTTTCTGTATCTTTATAATTTATAGCTAACTGAATTTTTTTAAAAGGAAATGCAGAATATTATATGCAGCATGATGCTGTTTATGTAAATTTTAGGAACATGCCAATCAGTAGCACTGTGTCCATTCATGCCTGGTCAGGAAAACAGAAGTCATTTTACTGATTTCAAGCAGAAAGATATTTAATGCAAATAACTGATTTCAAATATGTTGAAAAGGATGGAGAATAACAGGAAAAAGGCTACAGTACTCAGGCGTCAGGAGGCTGCCCCTATCCGTGGACTGAAGCTCAGAGTCCACACTTTGTGCTGATCTGCCAGAGGTCCTGCCCTTGACCTTGACTGCAGAAGCCTACACTCTTGCTGTGGCTACAGCTGCTGCTGATGAAAGAACCACCACCCTACCAGAGATGGTGCCACAAATAAGAGTAGTTCATTTCTTCCTCTGGCTTTACACCTCCCACCAGTGATGGCCCAAAACCAGTGCGGAAGGGAGAGGGGTGGGTGGTTTGGAAGCTTCTCGCCCCATATGATAAAGCAGAGAGCAGGGAAAAGCAGAAATAGAGCTGATAGACAGAATCTATCTATTGTTTATATAGGAAGGAGTCCCACCCAAGTCATGATAGTGATTAGTCAACTTTATAATAGTCTATGTCTTTAATTTAGAAAGTCAAAGTGAATATAATATTAATGGTTGTTAATTCTAAGTTTGGGGACTATAGGTGTATTTTTCTTATGTATAGTTTCTATTATCTTCTTCAATTCTAAAAATCTAATAAATTCTAAAAATCTAAAAATAGATTCTAAAATTCAATCAAAAAAGAACTTACCGAAAAGAAAATGTAACAAAATACAAATATTTTTGGTGTTAGGGTGGCAAAGCTAGGACACTTCCTTTGTTTTAAATTTTCCGAATATTCATTGACACTTGTATTAAATTTACAGTAAAATTTCATAATAGGGATGCTCTTCGGGTTTTTTATTTATTTTTATTTTTTTGCCTAATTTTACATGAATGCTATAATTTGGAATACCACATTATTGAAAACAAGACAACAGGCCCAAAGTAGAGTCACTTATGCTAAGCCCCACGTCACCAAACTGAGACTTAATTACAGTGTTGGGTCTCCGAGAAATGGAATCTTAAACCTTGTCGCCTGATTGGCACTACTGAGGTCATCTGCCTGATAGAACCTGCGTCTCCTACAGGAAAGTAACCTTGCAATAACCAACCTAATTTTTTGCATAGTGTAACTTCCTTATTCCCTCCGCCTATAAAAATCTTTTATTTTGTACAGCTCCTTTCTATCTGCTAGGTGGGATGTTGCCTAATTCCTGAATCATCAAATGAAGCCAGTAAGATCTTTAACATTTCCTTAGTCGAATTTTTTAAACAATGTCAAGAAAATGATTTTAAGCTCTTGTAACTATATGAAAGATTAGCTTTAGACATCTCCTTAAAGCATGCTTAAAAAAAAAAAAAGAAAATAATGACATCGATGGAGCACTTATTCCTCTAGTAGATATTTGTTGAGTGCCCTGGTACCTACTCCACCAATGGATGCATTGGGAAATACAAAGAAGGATAAAATGGTGTCTCAGGTTGTTCGGAGTGTGAGATATTATAATTTACAGGAAATACATATTTTATCTTTCAGATGATCAATATATTTTTCTCATATGTATTTGGTCTACATCCATGTTTCCTGGCTCACAGCTCCTCAAACCCTTGAAATCTCCTGAGCAACAAGCAACTTTTGTTATAATATTTGGTCTCTCGTCCTCAGTTCCCAAAATTGCTTCAGAGCCCTTATGGTGAAATGAGTGTCTTGTTATTCATAACAAGCCCCTTTCCACCAGAACTGGGTTTGTGTTAATGAAATAACTTTTGGAAAGCACCTAAGGATGGGGACTGGTTGCCAGGGGAACCAACCAGGAATTGAGGGTTGGAACTTTGAGTCCCACCTCCTGACCTCCAGGGAGGGAAGAAGGGCTGGAGGTTGAATCAGTCACCACCAGTTGATGATTTAATCAATCAGGTCTACATAATGAAGCCTCCATTAAAAAAAAAAAAAAAAGGGAAGGGGTTCAGAGCATCCAGGCTGGGGACCAGAACACTTCCATATACCACTATGACCCAAACTCTGTGAGGACAGAAGTTTCTTTGTCTTCATTTGACTGTTAATTTGTTTCTTTTAATATCCTTTGTAATAAATCCACAATCTAGTGAGTAAGCACGTTTCCTGAAATCTGTGAGCGGATCTAGCAAATTAATGGAAACTCAGGGAGTGGGTTGTGGGAATCTCTAATATATAGCCCATTGATCAGAAGCACAGGTGACAACCTGGACTTTCGATTGGCATCTGAAATGGACGGCAGTCTTGTGGGACTGAGCCCTTGACTTGTGGGATCTGGTGCTATCCCTGGGTAGGGAGTGTCAGAATTGAGTTGAATTGTAGGACACTGAGTGGGCATTGGAGCATTGCTTGGTGGTGTAGGGGGACTTCCTGCCCCATATCTGAACTGATAACCAGAACTTTTAACAGTCTAGTGGGGAAGGCTGACAACCAAGGTTTTCATCTGGGACACAAAGCAGCTTTTGTTTCTGCCTATGTATTTTCCTAGAGTTTGGATTTTTGCAAGAACATGTCTAATGGCTGTAAACAAAAATAAATTAAGGTTTAAAGTAATAGAATGCAAGCTACCCTAGAACAGTGGAAAAAAGAGGACATTCTGGGAACCCATCAGACACCGCCCAACCCAGTGTCGAGTAGGGGTGGGGGTGGGGAAGGTGTCCCAATGGATCCTTCTGAAGCAAGAAGAGTGGACCTTTTCTGCTGGGTGCTGAACTCTTTACAGGGTTAGAGCTGTTTTCCTAATGTAATTTCCTCCTCACGGCTTAGCAGGTATGTAGACAGAGCACTCCCATGTTTCCACTTTACTCTCACACAGCTACCACACTTCCCTTCTGATGCCAGATGTGTGGATATTCCACACATCAAGTAATTCTACACCATCTGGGTGTCCTACCTTCCAGTTCACTCCTGACACCATTGACCTGGACATAGGTTAGGGCTCAGTCCCACGAGGCTGTCCCCACTTCAGACCCCAGTCACGAGTTCGGCTTGTTACCTAAACATCGGACTGACCAGGTCTAACCTGAGGGTCCCATGATCCCCTCCTTGGGTTTGATAAATCTGTTAGAAGGGCTCATAGAACTCAGGGAAACAATCACTTACACTTACTGGTTTAGTATAAAGGATATGGATGAACGGTCAGATGAAGAGGTACGTGGGGCAAAGTCAGGAAGAGTCCCAAGCACAGGAGCTTCTATCTCTGTGAAATTGCAGTGTGTTATTCTCCTGGCACGTGGGTGTGTTCAGCAGCCTGGAAGCTCTCTGAACACCCCAGTTTGGGGTTTTTATGCAGGCTTCATCATGCAGGCGTGAGAGAGCATTAATGCAATCTCCAGCTCCTCTCCCCTCCCTGGAGGGTTGGGAGTTGGGGGGAGCTGAAAGTTCCAAGCTTCTGACCATGGCTTGGTCTTTCTGGGGACCAGCCTCCAGCCTGAAGCTATCCAGGAGCCCACCAAGAGTCACCTCACTAGAACAAAAGACACTCCTCCAACATTCAGGCAATGCCAAGAGACTTAGGAGGTCTGTTTCAGGAACCAGAGTCAGAGACCAAATATTAGAACAAAAGATGTTCCTAGTGCTCTTATGACATAGGAAATTACAAAGGTTTTAGGAACTCTGTGCCAGGAACTGGGGCAGAGATCAATACATATATTTTTTCTGTTATGTCACAGTAGGTAAGTAAGACCAACCCCCTTTACAGGTTTGGAACTGAGCAGGATAAGTGGCTTCTGAAGGGTTGCAGGACCACTTGGTTGGAAGACAAAGAATTAATTAATTAATTAAAATTTTATTTAAATTCAATTAATTAACATATAGTGTATTATTAGTTTCAGAGGTAGAGGTCAGTGATTCATCGGTCTTATATAACACCCGGTGCTCATTACATCACGTGCCCTCCTTAATGTCCATCACCCAGTTACCCCATCCCCCAATCCCCCTCCCCCCCAGGAACCCTCAGTTTGTTTCCTATAGTTAAGAGTCTCTTATAATTTCAGTAGGCTAAGAATTAAAACCCAGTTCTCCTGACATCCAGGATACTGCCAAGGATATTCCCAATGACATAGTTTTTTAAAAATTAGAATTCTTTTCTGGTTTTTATTCTCTGAGTTTAAGATGTCCATGAAAACAGGAACTGGACCCATCTGTATTATCTCCACACTAATTAGTCTCAGTTTTATGTTGCTAGGGTCAGCTCAGGGACAAACTGACACAAGGATATTAGTCATTAAAAAAAAAGAGAGAGAGAGAGAGAAAGAAAGAAAGAAAAGTAAAAAGCTTGTTCAGGAGCTGCCATGAAACATTTTGTTGTTCTCAAATGCCAATCTCTGATCCCTGAGGTGGGACAATGTTTGCCTGTCACAGAACTAAATGTGTCTTTAGGCAAAAATGCGCTGCATTTGGATGCTAAAGAGATGATGTCCTGGGTTTCTTTCCTTCCCAGGCAGGAGAAAATTACACCTCTGTGTGCACTCAGCTTTTAAATTTTCAGGTGTTGTTTTCATATGTGATCTTTTTATCCTCACTGAAAATCAAAGCACAGGACACAGCAATTGGGAAAGTAGTTTAAGAGACCCAGCAAACGCACACTTCTGTTATTATGCCCATCTTACAGATGAGCACATTGAGACCAAGAGTGGTGGAGTACCATGCCTGTGATCTCACAGAGCCTGACCCAGAACTTGGGCCCATTGTATTTGAGGGCTTAGATTGGGGTGAAGTCAGAATGCCCTCTCCATACTCCTGAGGACAAGACAATTTTATTTAAGCATTTCTGTTCAGACAGGGAAATGGACCATGTTCCTATTTAAAATATCTTTAGACCAAGAACCAGAAAATTATGGCTTGTAAAAAATAATCCTAAAAGGGGCGCCTGGGTGGCTCAGTTGGTTAAGCGACTGCCTTTGGCTCAGGTCATGATCCTGGAGTCCCGAGATCGAGTCCCACATCAGGCTCCCTGCTCAGCAGGGGGTCTGCTTCTCCCTCTGCCCTCTTCCCTCTCGTGCTCTCAGTCTCTCATTCTCTCTCTCAAATAAATAAATAAAATCTTTAAAAAAAAATAATAATCCTAAAAAAAAAACCAGGATAAATTAGGCAGAACATGATAGCTTTTTGAAGAGTGTCCATTAAATCCTGGTTTGAACATCAATTATTGTTTGACTGAGTAGAGAGAAGTTATTGTCTGACTTTGCTCTTGAATACCTCCAGGGACAAAGAATTCACTGCCATTTCACCCAGCCTGTCATGCGTTCTATGTCAATCCCAAGTCTGCCTTGCTAGCTAGAATTGCTCTCCATCCACTGGTCCAAATTCTGCCTCGGGAGCACCACATTAGCCTGACCACCATCTTCTCCCTGACTGCTGTCCTCTGCAAGCTTGACACAAGCCAATGGGAGGTACGTAAGCCAAGATGCAGCCTGGGCGTTAAGCCCCGGACTCTGGAGCCTGGCTGTCTGCATTCACCTGGCTCTTCCACATACTGACTGCAGGCCTGCCTGTCCTTAGAGAGTTGATTCTGTAGTTTATTAAAAGTTTATTCTTCTCTGATATAACTGTTTAGAGCTGTATTAGCAGGGCTCTCCAGACAAACAGAACCAATAGGATATGTGTGTATGTATGCATGTGTATGCAAATGTGAAGAGATTCATTATAAGGAATGACTCACATGATTATGGAGGCTTGTAAATCCTAAGATCTGTGGTCAGCAAGCTAGATACCCAAGAGAGACATTGGTGTAGGTGCAGTCCAAGTCTGAAGGTCTGAGACCAGAAGAGCCCATGGGTGTAAGTTCTAGTCTGAGGACAGGGGGCCGATGTCTCAGCTCAAGTAGCCAGGCAACGGAAATTCCCTCTTACTCAGCTTTTTGTTTTCTTCAGGTATTCAATTGATCGGACCCACTCTGGAGAGGGCAATCCCCTTTACTCAGGTACTGATTCAGATGTTCATTTCACCCACAAACACGCTTACAGACACACCTAGAATGCTGTTCAACCCAATGTCTGTGTACCCCCCGTGGCCCAATCCAGCCAAGACACAAAAATGAACCATCCTAAGAGCTGCCAATTTCCTCTAATCACTGCTTTCCTGGCTTCTCACAAATTCAAGATGCTCTGTTTTTGCTTTCAGTTCAAAATATTTCCGAAGTCCCTTGTGACTTTTTCATTCATCACTATCTAAAAGTGGATTGTTTAATAGTCAAGTATTTTTGAGATTTTGTAGATTGCTTTTTAATTTTATTTGTAATTGCAGTAAACATAACAGAAAAACCACCTTCTTCACCATTTTTAAGTGCCCAGTTCAGTGGCACTATGTACATTCACAGTTGTGTGCAACCATCCCCACCATCTGTCTCCAGAACTTTCTCATCTTGCATAATTGAAACTTTGTCCCCATTAAACAACACCTCCCACTGCCCTCTCCCCTGAGCCCTTGACAAATACCATTCTACTTTGTGTCTCCATGAATTTGACTCTAGGGACTTTTTTTTTTTTAAGATTTTATTTATTGATTTATTTAGAGAGAGGGAGAGAGAGAGAGCAAGCAAGCAGGGGGAGAGGCAGAGGGAGAGGGAGCGAGAATCTCAAGCAGTCTCCCCACTGAGCATGGAGCCCGACGAGGGGCTCAATCTCATAACCCTGGGATCATGACCTGAGCCAAAACCAAGAGTCGGGCGCTCAACCGACGGAGCCACCCAGGCACCCCATCTCTAGGAACTTTATATGAAAGGAATCATACGGGATTTGTCTTTTTTGTGACTGGTTATTTCAGGTAGCTCAATGTCCTCAAGGTTCGTCCATGTTGTAGCGTGTGTTAGGATTTCCTTCTTTTTTAAAGCTGAAGACATTCCATCATATGTATAGATCCTGTTTGTTTAGCCATTCATCGGCGGGTGGATTCTTGGCTTGCTTCCACCTCTTGGCTCTTGGCTACTGTGAATAGTACCACTATTAGAAATGCGGGTGTGCAAATAGCTCTTTGAGACCCTGCTTTCAATTGTTTTGGGTATCTACCCAAAAGTGGAATTGCCGGATCATATGATAATTCTATTTTTACTTTTTTGACAAACTGCTGTAGTGTTTTCCACAGTAGTTGCACCATGTTACATTAGTGCATAAGGGTTCCAATTTCTCTACATCCTCCCCAACAGTTGTTAGCTTCTGTTTTTCTCTTTATAGTATCCATCCTAACAGGTATGAAGAACAGCTTATTTTCATTAATATCTAATTTAATACAATTTTTGAGATGTATTTTATGGACCAGCATGTGGTACATATGCAGTGAATATTCCATGACCACTTGAAAAAAAATGTGTATCCTGTTTAAGTGTTCAGCAAAATATTCTATACCTACCAATTCAGACAAGTTTGTTGATAGTGTTATTTAAATATTCCATATCTTCACTGATGTCTCATTAAACTTTCTTGTCCACTGAAAGGAGGCGTCAGAGTCTTCAATATCATGAACAGCTTATGCTAATAAATTTGGCAACCTAGATGAAATTAATAAATTCCTTGAAAAACACAACTTACCAAAACAAAAAGAAACTAAAAATCTGAATGACCGTTGACTGCTAAAAAAAAATTAAATTTGCAATAAAAAACTTTCCCACAAAGAACATTCCAAGATAAGATGGTTTATGGAAGAAGTAATTCTAATTTACACAATCTCTCCCAGAACAGAAGAGGTGGGAAAGCTTCCCTACTCTTTTTAGTGGGCTAACATAATCCTGATACCAAACAATATAAGAAACGAAAATTACAGTTCAATATCTCTCATAACTAGAAACACAAAAATCCTTAACAAAATATTAGGAAATAGAATCCAGCGGCTTATCCCAGGAATGCAAGTTTGGTTTAACATTCAAAACTCAAACAATATACGTCATCCTATTAGCAAGATAAAAGGGGAAGATAACAGGACCATCTCCTCAAGGCAGAAAAAAGCATTTGAGAACATTCAATACCCATTTGTGTGTGTGTTTTTAAAGGATTTTATCTATTTGACACACGGAGAGAGAGAGCACAAGCAGGGGGAGTGGCAGGCAGAGGCAGAGGGAGAAGCAGTCTCCCTGCTGAGCCGAGAGCAGATGCGGAACTCGATCCCAGGACCCTGGGATTATGACCTGAGCCAAAGGCAGACACCACATGACTGAGCCACCCAGGCCCCCTCAATACCGATTTGTGATAACTTTCAGCAAAGTAGGAAGAGAGGGGAACATCTTGAGGTTAATAAGGTGCATGTATGAAATACATGTAGTTAACAACATGCTTAGTGTTAGTAAAATAGTGAAACATGAAGGCTTTCCTCCACATCAGCAACAAGGCAAGGATGTTTAATCTCATCACTTCTACTCAACATCGATCCAGAAATTCTAGCCAGTGCAGCAAGGTAACAACAAAACACATATTGGAAGGAAGAAATAAAGCTGTTTCTACTCACAGGCAACATGATCTTGTATACAGAAAACCTAAAGAATCTTAAAAAAACAAAAACAAAAACAAAAAAAGCCTTAGAAAAATTAAGTGAATTTAGCAAGGCTGCAGAATACAAGCTCGGTCTACAAAACTTGTGTTTATATGTATTAGCAACAAGCAAGTAGAAAAGGATGTAAAAGGACACCATTTGTAATAGCAAGAAAAACGAAATATTTAGAAATGAATTTAATGAAAGAAGTACACGATCTCTACACTGGAATCTAAGAACAACAGTGAGAGAAATTAAAGATTTAAATTAATGGGCAGATACAGTATGTTCATGCATTAGAGGACTGGAAAATTTAAAGATGTCCATTTTTTCCAAATTCACCTAAAATTTCAATGCAAATCCAAGAAACAAACAAAACCAGCAAAGCTGTTAAGTAGATATAGACAAGCTGATCCTAAAATGTATATGAAAATGCAAGGGGTCTAGACTAGCCAAAACAATTCTGCAGAACAGATTCAGGTGACTTAAACTTTTGAAAGATTCACTATAAAGCTAGTAATCAAGCATTTATGATATTGACATAAGAATAGACAATAGATCTATAGAACCAGGACAGTCCAGAAATAGACCCTGCCATATATAACCAATTGACTTACAAAGATGATAAGGTAATTCAAGTAAGAAATGACAACTTTTTAATGACTGATACTGTAACAACTGGGTAATCAAATCCATACATAAAATATAATGTGAGATCTATCGTAGTTGGAACCAAAAACCTTCTAGAGGAAAATACAGGAGAATACCTTTGTGACCTGGGGGCAGGCAGAGATTCCTAAGTAACAAAACCAAACAAGAAAAAAATGGAATCAGAATTTAAAATCTCCGCTCTTTGAAGACTCTGGTAGGAGAATGAAAAGACAATCCACAGACCAGGAGAAGATATTTGCAAATCATACATCTGATAAAGGACTATGTATTCAGAATACATAAAGAACCCTCCAAACTTAATAAGAAAACAAGCAATCGGATAAGAAAATACACAAAAGATTAGAACAGACACTTGACCAAAGATAAACGGGTGGCACATAAGTACATGGAAAGACACTCAACCTTATTAGTCATTAAAGAAATGCACATCAAAACCACAATGACCTATCAGTACATACCGACTGCAATGGCTAGGATGATGAGGCTGCAGTGGATTTGGAATCCTATGCTGGTGGGAATGTAAATTTGGAAATCGGTTTGGCAGTTTCTAAAAAGTCAAACATATTCCTATTACATGTTCGGGCAATCTCATTGCTAGGTATTTACCCAGAAAAATGGAAGTATTTTTCACAAAGACTTGTATGCAAATGTTCACAGTGGCTTTGGTTGACATAGCCCAAAACTAAAAACAGTCCAAAGGTCCATCACCAGATGAGTGGATAAACAAAGTGCAGTATATCCATACAATGGAACACATCTCAGCAATAAAAATGAATGAGGTATTGACACAACATGGATGAATTTTAGGATAATTTTGCTGAGTGAAAGAAGCCAGATAAAAAAGAGTAATACTGTATGATTCCATTTATACAAATCTAGACAATGCAAACTCCCATTTATAGTAACAGAAAGTAGATAAATGGGTGTCTGGGGATGGGTGACAGGCGGTGGGGGGGTGGGTACAGGAGGGAAGAATCACAGAGGGGCACCAGGAAACTTTGGGGGGTGATAGATATGGGTGGTGTCTTGATTATGATGATGGTTTTCACAGTGTTTATATATTTATATATAGTTGATTTATTTATATATGGTTTCACAGTGTTCTTATATATATATTTGACATATATATGTCAAAATGTATCAGTCTATAAACTTTAAATACGTGCAGTTTATCCCACCTGCCAGACCAGCTGAAACAAATAAGAGCGACAACCCCAAGCGTTCCCGAGGCCGAGGAACAACTGGAACACTCCTTCCTTGCCAGTGGGAGTATGGAATGGGACAACTGCTCTGGAGGACTGTTTGGCAGTTATTTATACAATCAGACCCGCTCTATGACCCAACAATTCCACCACTAGGGTTTACCCAAGTAAAATGTTATGTCCGCAAAACCCACCCGGTACACGATTGTTCACAGGAGCCTTACTCATAATAGCTCCAGGCTGGACCCACCTGTCCATCAACAGGAGGATGCATAAATAGTGGTGTATGCAAAAAATGGAGTAGCAGTCAGTAATAAATGTGAAGACACAAATCCCAAAGGCATAATGTTGAATGAAAGTAGCCGGACACAAAAACAGTGCAAACTATGTGATTCCATTCCCTCGAAGTCCAAGAACAGACAAAAAGCAATCTGTCCTTTTAGAAATCGGAGCAGTGGTGGCCTCTAGTGGGGAGGGAAATTAATTGGGAAAGGACAACTCATTTCTGAAGGGATGGACAGGTTCCCTGCCTTGATTTGGCGAATGAGTACGTGCGTATATATTTAAGATCTGTGCATTGTACCTGAATTAAAATTTTCAATTTTATTTTAATAACTAATCAAGAAAACACATGTGGACACCCAGGGCCCGTCCATGTATTGTCTCTGGGATGCTGCCGTCATTGAAACCTCACAACACCTGGTGAAGCAGGTGCTATTGTCATTCCCACTTTATAGATGAGAAAACACAACTGCAGAACAGCTGCGCCACCTGCCCAAGGTGTGCAAGGTGGGGACGCAGGTAAGGGCGTTGAGCCCTGGGAGTCTGATGGGCGTGGGCTGTGCTCTTTGTCACCACACTAGCTGTTCTAGGTCCTGTGCTAGCTGCTGGGAGCCCTTGGTGAGCCTCGGGGCTAGTGGATGAGACAGAGGAGCGCACCAGACTTAGTTGTTCTCTTCCCTAACTTTCATTCATCATTTGGGCAAGGGGCGCACAGAAGTCGGCATGGACCTCAGTCACGCTTGGTTAATGACTGCCTGCCTTTTGGGAAGACAGGAAGGTAAGCACGTGATGGGTGTCAGAGGGTCCCCAGGCCCACATGAGGATTGGACCAACGGCATCCCATTAAGAGCAGTAATTAAGACTGGGATTTCAGAGAGCCCAGAAATAAACCCGAGAATATTCAGTCAACTAATATTTGAAGGGACAAGGGAGCCAAGAATATTCAATGGAGAAAAGATAATCTCTTCAATAAATGGTGCTATAGAAAAATTGGATATTCACATGTAAAAGCATGAAACTAAACCCTTAGCTTATACCACTCACAAAAATTAACTCAAAATGGATTAAAGACTTAAATATGAGACCTGAAATCATGTAGCTACTAGAAGAAAATATAGGAAAAAAGCTCCTTGACATGGGTCTTGGCAATGACTTTTTGCATATGACACCTAAAGTGCAAGCAACATTATTAAAAACAAACAGGAGGGCCTACATCAAACTAAAAAGTTTCTGCACAACAAAAGAAACCATCAACAAAGTGAAAAGACAAACTACAGAATGGGGAAAAAAATATCTGCAAACCATATATTGGATAAGGGGTTAATATCCAAAGAATATAAAGAACTCATACAACTTGATAGCAAAAAAAAAAAAAATCCAATTAAAAAAGGAGAAAATGGGGTGCTTGGCTGGCTCAGTCAGTGAAGCATATGACTCTTGGTGTTGGGGTCATGAGTTCAAGCCCTACGCTGGGCATAGAGCTTACTTTAAAAAAAAAAAAGGAGCAAAGAACCTAAATAGACATTTTTCCAAAGAAGATACATGAATGGCCAACAGACACATGAAAAGAGGCTCAGCACTGTTAGCTATCAGGGAAATGTGAATCAAAACCAGGAGGGTTATCACTTCACGTCTGTTAGAATGGCCATCACCAAAAAGACAAGAGATAACAAATACTGGTAAAGATGTGAAAAAAAGGGACTCTTGTGTACTCGTGGTAAGAGATGTAAATTAATGCAGCCACTATGGAAAACAGGGAAAGTTCCTCAAAAAATTAAAAATAGAACCACCATATGATCCAGCAATTGTACTTCTGGGAATATATCCAAAGGAAATGAAATCACTAACTTAAAAAGATATCTGCACATTCACTGCCGCATTATTCACAATAGCCAAGACATGGAAACAACTTAAGTGTCCATCAGTGGATGACTGGGTAAAGGAGTTGTGGCGCGTGCGTGTGTGTGTGCGCGCATGCACACGCACACACACACACACACAAACACAGTGGAATATTGCTCAGCCACAAAAACGCAAGGAAAACCTGCTAATTGTGACAACGTGGCTGGACCTCGAGGGCATTATGCTCCGTGAAATGAGTCAGAGAAAGACAAACACTATATGATGTCTGTGATATGTGAAATCCTAAAACAACAACAAAAAATCTTATAGAAAAAGATGCATGGTTACCAGAGGCAGAGGGTAGGGAGGGGGGATTGGAGGAAGCTGATCAAAAAGTACAAACTTCCAGGTGGAAGATAAATAAATCTGAGGGATGTGATGTACAACGTGGTGACTATAGTTACCACCATTGTTTGACATCTATGAAAGTTGGTAAGAACTAATTCTCATCACAAGGCGAAATTCTTTTTTTTCCCCCATTTCTTTGTACTGTATCTATATGAGGTGATGGATGTTAACTACACTTATTGCGGTGATCATTTCAAAATATATGTAAGTCAAACCTTTATACTGCACCCCTGAAACTGATATGGTGATGCGTGTCAATTGCGTCTCAATAAACCTGGGGGTGGGGGGAAGATTGGGGTTCCAAAAGAGTCCTTCCACCTCTGTGTCCTAGATGCCAGAGAAAGAGTTGGTCTGCTTTCTTCCAGGAATTAGGTGAAAGTTTCACCTGTCCTAAATCAGGAGAGTCCATGGAATGCGGAGAATAAAACCCTGGGGCATGAGCTGGGACACTGATGTATCAGTAAGCAATTGTTACATAACAAGCCATTCCCAAACTTAAAAAAATACAGTCTTGAAAAAATATAGTCACTTAAAAAAATAGTCACTTAAAAAATCACTGAATTGTGCAAGACTTTTGAATCTCAGATCTGTACCTCTGAAACAAATAATGCAATATATGTTAAGAAAAAAAAAGAAGAAGAAGAAGAAGAAGAAGAAGGTAGCAGGAAGGGAAGAATGAAGCGGGGGAAATCAGAGGGGGAGACGAACCATGAGAGACCATGGACTCTGAAAAACAAACTGAGGGTTCTAGAGGGGAGGGGGGCGGGGGGATGGGTTAGCCTGGTGATGGGTATTGAGGAGGGCACATTCTGCATGGAGCACTGGGTGTTATGCACAAACAATGAATCATGGAACACTACATCTAAAACTAATGATGTAATGTATGGGGATTAACATAACAATAAAAAAAGATTTAAAAAAATCACTTACTGAAGACTCACCCATGACGCTATGGGTCAGCTGGGTGGTTCTGAGCTGAGCCAGGCTTGGCTGATCCTAGCTGCAGTCACACGGCAGCTCGGCTGGGCTGGCGGGTCTAGCATGGCCACGTGTCCATGCCTGACAGCTGACCAGCTATTGGCTTGGGCGACGGGACTAACTGGGCCACAGGTCTCTCATCCTCCAGCGGGCTAGCCTGGGCTTGTTCACATAGTAGTTGGGTTTCAATGAGCGGAGACGCGGGTCGGGCCTCTTTTGGCCTAGGCTGGCAACTGGCAGCAGCATCCTAACCACCAAAGGCAGGCATAAACCAGCACAGACGCCACCTCTTGAGGGGAGGGTGTGCCCCATCACACTGCAAAAGGCAAAGAGCCACCAAGCACCCCTATCCTTCCTGTTTTGATTTGTATTCCCTGACAGCTAACAGTGTTGAGCATCTGTTGGCCATTTGTCCATCTTCTTTGGAAAAATGTCTGTTCAGGTTCTTTGCTCCTGTTTTCACCCTGTCCCTGATCACTCTGCATGAAGTGCCCCCGCTTCACTCAGTTTTCACATTATCCTATTTCATCTTTTCCAGGGCAGTGATGGTTTACTTACTTACTTACTTGCTTAGTGTCTTTTGTGTGTTTCTCTCATATAGAGAGTTCTATATATAGAACAGATATTCCTGGGGGGCAGGAAGCAGTCTGGGTTTTGTTGTTGTTGCCCATTTCTGTAACTCCAGTAGCTACAAGATGCTCACAAAGTATTTGTGGAATGAAGGAATTTGACCCTCAAAGCCCTGCGAGATAGGGATCATCAGCTTCATTTCAGAGATGAGAAAATTGAGGCTCAGAGAGGTCAAGTAACTTACTGGAATCACATAGCAGGTAAATGAAGACTCTGGGGCTGAAAGGCAGAACATGTGCTACAGTGTGTCACAGCTAGTGTGGTGGAGAAATCTCAAGTTGATTTTTTGTGGCCAGGAGATACATTACCAATGAACCAGTCTCACAAATTCAGATGAGCATGAAGAGTGTGATTCACTTGGAGCAAGAGCAGGGTGAGCATTGCATAGTAACATGCCCTGACTCCGAGAGACCTGTGTGGCTCCTTCTTGTTTCCCCCTCCTGCGCTGTGTTATACCCAGTAAGTCACTTTCCCTCTCTGGGCCTCAGTTCCTCTACCTGTACAACGAGGAGCCAAGAGAAGGAGGGGACAGTGTCTGGTCTGTTTTGGAAGCCCCATTTTCCTTTGCTTTAACCAGTTACCTGCTTCCTCCTTATCTGTGAGTGAGCAATACCTGAGGGGCAAACCACTTCCTGTCTGGAAGCTCACCTCCCTGACTCCAGGGCAAGGCTGCATTCCATGGCTCCCTGGGCCTCACAAAGTAGGAGCAAGATGTGCCCTGATGATCTTGGACAAACTCTACCCTAAAGGGGACTGGTGCCTCACTACTCACTTTTGTAAAGTCTAAAGGAGAGAGTTAGCGGTTTGATTACCCTGACTAGGGGCAGCACAAGAAACTGGTCTTGTGGGGTGTGTGGGGGGGAGGTCTGCCCTTGCTGGGACTAGTAAGGCAAAGTGTGCTTCCCACGGACCAGACGCAGATCTCCGGGAAGAGGTGAGACCATGAGCTGTTGTTAGAAACCATCCGCCCCCCCCCCAAGAGTTCCTGCTGAGGGAGGGCAACCTCAGTAGGAAGGCCTGGAGGGGCATGTGATTATCAGACAGGGCATAGTCTGGAATTTTTAAATCCAGAAAGTGACCCAAAACTATGAGATCTGTCTAAAGGATGGGGAGACACAAGTCCCCAGAGCTGGTTGGAAAAGGGCATTTGTGAGAAAGAATAAAGCTGATTCCTGCTTATATCCCACCTACTGGGCCCCACAATGTGTTCACCATGTGTGTCAGTCACACCCTGACATTCTTCTGCCAACCCACCTTAGAGGTGCACTGGATTAGAGGCTTTTGGGTTGCAAAGACCAAATACCGACTCTGGCTGACTTAATCCCAAAGGAGATCCCCGAGGTCTGGGAGCCTGGAGGAACAGTCTTGCAAAATGGGCCAGAACCCCGGGTACACGTGGTAGGGGATGGGGCAGTGGGATCTTTAGCAGAGGTCCTGCTGCAGGAGTGGGCCACCCTGCCTGTCCCCATGCTGGGACAGTCAGTATAGCCTCCAGCTGTCCGTAATCGCCACTTCCTGCTGAAGGATCCAACCCTGGGTGACAGCACTGGGTTAGCCAAACCTAATTCCATGCCCTTCTATGCTCCCCTGGCTGGGCTGGTGGGAAACGGAGGGGCATGTAATGGATGCTGTAGCTCCAGAGCTTCCTCCACCACCTGCTCCCCAATCCTGGCATCCCTTGAGGGTTTTTTGTTTTTTGGTTTTTTTTTGGCAACTGTATGGCAGCTATTTCTCACAACACCCAATGCTGCTTCCTTCAGTCCCTGATGCCCTCCCGGGCGTTGCTCCCCAAGGCACTCCCGAATAAACCTGCACACAAATAGAGATTATTTCCCTGGAAACCCAACCTGCAACAGAGAATGTGGCTCTTCATCTTCATCAGGGGGTGGCTCCATGTACTCTCATCAAAAATCCACTCCCCAGGGGTGGTGGGGAGGGCCCTTCATTCTCCAAGATCCTTCTACTCTTCCTGCCTTGGTTGCAGCATCCAGGTATTTCAGCCCCGCTGGCTGGTACCCAGCTAAACACATTTCCCAGAATCGCTTGCAGCTGTGGCCATGTGATTAAGTTCTGGGCAATAATGTGTAAGCAGAGTCATGTGAGCCACTCCTGGCCAATAGTATACCAGTAGTCTGTGAGGCACTTCTGGGCTGTGCGTTTTTCTGTTTCCACAGTGGGGAGGGAAGGCACGCTGAGGGAAGCGGGAGCACCTATTTTAGACCCAAAGAGCCATGCATAGAGGATGGTGGAGCAACAATTAGAGCCTGGATTATCCCTGAGCTGGGTTACCTCTTCTGGACCCCCACCCCTACCCCCATAGAGATTTTTATGAGAGAGGGAAATAAAATTCTAGCTAGTTTAAGCTTACTGCTACTTCTGGAGTCTCTGTTATAGAGGCCAATTTTTTAATACTAATCAATACAGAGGATTCAGCAAAAGGAAGATTGGGTATTGAAGGGTCAGTAAATAAAAGGGAGTGTTCTGATACCCGAAACAACACGGACACAGCCTTTTGAGGAAGTCACCTCTCTGCCAGCCCCCAATCTCGAGTCTCCCTCATCCTGCACGAAGTTCCAATACAACCAAGTCTTCCTGGGAAACTGAACCGTGATTAAAGGGAATTCAGATGTACTGACAAAGTGATCAACTTGACAGTCCTGGATGGATGCTGAGGCTGGGGGGGGGGGGGGGGGGGAATTGGAATTAATTACCTTAGATGCGTGCCTGGCCTAGTTTACTGTTTCCATTTCAAGTGGGAGGTAATTAAGCCATATCCCAACAATCAAACACATGATTTTGCAGTCACAGCTGTAGACCTAGGAGCAAACAAGAAAAGGGACTATGACTAAGGGGGGGGGGGATATCATTGCAAAGACAATTTAACAACAAAATTAAGGGTAATTTGTGCTTAATACAGCAGTTTGGGAGTACAAATGAGGTTCAGCTCTAATTTTTCACATTAAAACAGACTTGAGTCTGCATATACTAGGTAAGTTGTTTCTCTTCCTGAATTGTTGGAAAACTTTGAGGAATCACTCAGTCTAGCAATTCAAAGGAACTTCCCCCTCTAGACCCCCCTCAAAGGAACTCTTGAAAAGAGAGCTGGACCAAGCCTGTAGCAGGGCCGTTTTTAGCTGGGATTATTTCTGCCCCTGCCACAGGGTGTTTCCGTTGAACATTGGTTTGGTGCAACCTGATGCCGCGCTGATGTTCTCACTGGTCAGGATCCTTGAACTGGCCACAGCGCTGTCCCGCACTGTTCAAGGCTGTGGCGTATACTCTCGTGGTCAGCCATTATCCTCAAATCATGCTCACCATGCCAGGGTTTCTAGTTTTGGTGCAATACAGGGCTTCCCTCCACCCACACAAACAGACCTGGCATTGAGCATGAGCACTATTCCCCATGGTGATTTCTTCCTGTTCATTCTTGCAAGGGGTCTTTAGTCAGAACACCCCACTCTGCCAGACAGGTTTACTATAGTGGGCTCTCTAAAGAGAATGGGCTAGGATCTTGACTACTATGTGCCCAAGAGGTAATTTGGCCCTAGTGCAAAATTTCCCAACTTTTCCCCAGCCACGAGCTTTGATGAGCTAGTGGGTCCCATTATAATCTCCTCCCAAGGCAATTGGTACCCTCCACACTTGCTTTTTAGGTAAGCTAACTTAGGGAGTTAGGTAAACTAAGAGGAGTCACTTCATTCTTCCGAAAATAAGTTGGACTAGGAAGTGAAGTACAACTTCTAAAAAGCAATTTCTCTTACTTCAAAACAAAACCAAAACTCTAAGATCATCAGCAACACCAAGTTAATGACCAGCTATCATCATGGCAGCCCATCACAACTTACAAATGATGTCTGTGTGTTCCCTCCTTGTCCCTGACCACCATGTGCAGCCTTATCTTTACAGAGCCATTCAGGAATCTGGGCCAGGAGAGAGAGACTCACCAAGGCAGAAAACGAGCTTTCCCCAGACTTTGCAGGGCGGGCTGGTGTTCTGCCGTAACACCTAAACCAGCAACTCAGGCAATGAAGCTATAGATGGGACTTGCCAGTGGGTCCTCCCTTTGCCTGGTGTTCACCACCACGACTGAGGACTTTGGACTAGCCCCCAGTGCCCTAGATCCAATGGTGAGGTGGAGGAGGCGGCTGGAGGACATAAAGGAACTTTGCTTTATGTGACGGTTAGGTTCTAAAGCCTGCACATAAGACTCAAAATGCATTGTAGTCAATTTACCCTTGAAAATTCTTGAAATTAACAGAATTTGGGGCCCTCAGAAGTTCCAATCTAATCCTTACATTTTTTTTCTTTTCATTGTGGCCATGGCCTTATTTTCCTTGGGACAGTGAAGGCTGAGGCCTAATTTGAATGGGTGGGGACTAGGGAAGTGGTAAGGAGTTAATAAGAGCTCTCTCTTTCTCTCATGTTTGATTTATTGCAAGTAAAAGTGCACATGGTGTAACTCAAGCATGTAAATGGTAATGTATGGTGGGCTATAGTAGTCATGGAGGGCTTGTGTTAATTTCACAATAACTAGATGAGGTACATAGTATTCTTTCCCATGCACCCTTTGTAGATGTGGGAACTAAAGCTCAGAGAGGGCCCATATGTAGCCTCCAGTCTCGAAAATGGCCACTTGGTGTCTCTTCCTTAGCCCTTTTGCCCTCTGAACCCAGGGCAAGCTCAGCATAGGCTCAGACTGGGGCTCTGATACTCGAGCTATCACAGAATGCTCTTTGCTCCAGGTTCAGAGCAGGGGCTCTTGGAGGCTCTCAAGCTGGGATAAGTGCCAGTCAGGGGACAGAAATCAGGGACATATCTCTGAGGGGGTGGCAATGTGCTGTGTTTCTGTAGATACTCAACAAATGAAAGATGGGGATGAACAGGGCAGAAAGGCACACCAGGCAGAAGGACTAGGAAGAGGAAAAGCGTAGAGGCTGGGAAGCAGAGCCTGTTTCCTGGGCGTTAGTGTGTGGCTGAAGTCAAATGGGCGGGGAAATGTTCCGGCTAGAGAGCTAGGAGGGGGCCAAATGAGGGTTCGCCTGAGTGCCACCATGAGGGGTGAGCTTGGGGGAGCGGGCATGGGATACAGCTCACATTCCTGAAGTCCTGCTCAGGTTGCCCAGAGTGTGACTGTTGGACTCCAACACTGACGAGAATTGCCTATCTTGAGGTTTGCCTGTTTAAGGCATCAGGGGGAGCAGGCACTCAATGTGTAGGAATTGTGTGTGAATCCGTCAGAAACGGCGGGCTGAGGCACTGGAGGCTTTTGTCTTCATTTGAAACCTGTCTGCATGTCTTAGCAGACTGGAGCAACGCATCCATCAGTGGCAGGTGACAGAAAATCTAGCTCAGACCAGCACAAAGGGAGTTTACAGACTGGGAGAACTGACTTCAGGCATGGCTTGAACAATCTGGGGTCTTGTCTCCCTGGCTCTGCACTTGGCTTTCTGATGAGTTGGTCTCACTCTCAGCTAGACTTCACAATTGGCAGCAAAGCGATCACCAGCAGCTCCCGATGTACGTTCCTTATCCATTGACTTAGCAGCCTCCATGAAGAAGCTGCCTTTTCCAAGAGCTCCAGCAACAGTCCCAGGAAGGACAGTGCTGTGGCCAGTTCAAGGATGCCTGAATGGCTCCAGCTCAAGTCACACACCTGTGCCTGCCCAATCAGGGGCTGTGTGGGAATTAAATGCCCACCCCTGGAGAACCTCATGGACTGAGGGAGAGACTGGGGGGGGGGTTGTTCCCCAAAGAGAAGAGATGGGGTCTTTTTAACCTATTTGGGCTGCTTCCTTACCCCTCATTTTATTGTATTGTGGTAAAATACACATATCATAAAAGTTGCCATTTAACCATTTTTAGGTATACACTTCATGGCATTCCTTACCTTCACATTATTGTGCAGCCATCCCCACCATCCACCTCCAGAATTTTTCACCTTCTCATTCTGAAACTCTGTCCCCATTAAACACTGACTCCCCATTCCCCCTTTCCAAGCCCCTGGTAGCCACCATCCTACTTTCTGTCTCTGCACATTTGACTCCTCTAGGGACCTCATATAAGTGCAATTGTACAATATTTGTCCTTTGTGTCTGGCTTACTTCACTTGGTACAAAGTCTGCAAGTTTCATCATTGTTGTAACAGGTGTCGGAATTTCCTTCCCTGTTAATACCGACGGATACAGGGCACCTGGGTGGCTCAGTTGGTTAAACAGCCGACTCGATTTTGGCTTGGGTCATGATCTCAGGGTCCCGGGATCTGGCTCTCCGCTCAGCAAGGAGTCTGCTTGAGATTCTCTCTCCCTGTCTCTCTGTCCCTCCTCCTGCTCGAGTGCTCTCTCTCTAAAATAAATAAATAAAATCCTTAAAAAAAGAAAGACTGAATAATACTTCATTGTATGGATATATCACATTTTGTTTATCAGTTCATCTGTCAACGGACATTGGGTTATTTCCACCTTTTGGCCATTGTGCATAATGGTATGAACATGAGTGTACAGTCATCTCTTCAAGACCCTACTTTCAACTGTTTTGGGTACATAGCCACGGGTGGAATTGCTGGATCATATAGTAGTTTTGTATTTAATTTTTTGAGGAACTGCCCTACTGTTTTCCATAGAGGCTGCACCATTTTACATTCCCACCAGCAGTGCATGAGGTTCCAAGGTCACCACATTCTCACCGACACCTGTCATTTTCTGGCTTGCTGTTGTTGTTTTAATTATAGCCCTCCTAATGGGTGTGAGGTGGTATTTCACTGTAGTTTGATTTGTATTTCCCAAATGATTAGTGGTGTTGACCATCTTTTCATGTGTTTAGTGACCATCTGTATATCTTCCATGGAGAAATAGCTATTCAAATCCTTTCCCCATTTTGAATTTGTTTTTTGAGTTGTAGGAGTTCCTTATATATTCTGGAAACAAATCCGTTATCAATATATGATTTGCAAATATTTTCTCCCATACTCTGAGTGGCTGGGATAGGTTCTTTTAACAAGAGGCTTTGCTGGGCAGGCAATTCCACGGACATCCACCCCACCAGTCGAGGCTTCTAGAAAGTGGGAGTCAAATGTAGCTAGCAGAGGCATATCCAAAGCCCAAAGGCAAGATGGGAAAGATTCCATCCAAACTGATACATGCGATCACCCTGGATTAGTCAGGTCCCCTCCCAAGTGGGAATCTGAAAGCCCAGCTTGTCCAAAGCAGCACTCCAGCTCTTTCTGGAATCAAGCCCAGGCATGATGACTCTTTCCCAGCACTTCACATATTTTTTTCCCTAAAGCATCTAATTCCTTATCAGTTCTTGGCAGGCCGAATTGAGATTCCACATGAAATTTCACTTTATGGAAGAATTCTGAAAAAGAGGCAGTCTCGGGCATGTTGTTTCTTACACAAATGTCTTCCCAATTGCACTGCATCACTATTTCTCATATTTGGTGGCGTGTGTCACATCCAGTAGGTTCTTTTTTTTTTTTTTAAAGATTTATTTATTTATTTATTTATTTGAGAGAGAGAGACTGAGAGAGAGAGAGCATGAAAGGGGGGAGGGTTGGAGGGAGAAGCAGACTCCCTGCCGAGCAGGGAGCCCGATGCGGGACTCGATCCAGGGACTCCAGGATCATGACCTGAGCCGAAGGCAGTCGCTTAACCAACTGAGCCACCCAGGCGCCCACATCCAGTAGGTTCTTAATAAATGTTCGACTTTGTAGTACATTTTGCAGCCTATAAGGGGATTCTAATGATGTCTTCATTTGTGCTCACATAGTCTTGAGAGAAAACCAATCAGGGATTAATGCATCCATTTTATCATTTAGGAAACTGAGGCTCAGAGAGGGGAAGTGACTTATCCAGGATCACAAAGGCAGATCGGGGATTCACACCCGGGTCTGCCTTACCCTCAACCTCTGCTCTGAGTGCTGCCTCTGGCTGCTTCTGTAGATAGAGCAGAATGGAATAGAACTGTCCATTTGGGGTAGAGTTGTCAGACAAAATATAAGATGCCCGGTTAAATTTGAATTTCAGTAAAACAACAACAAAAGACTTTAGGATAAGTATGTCCCATATCACACGAATATACTTACACTAAAAAATTATTTGTTTACTGAAATTCAAATGTAAGTGAGCATTTTGTTTTTATTTGCTACACCTGGTAACCTTAATGTGGAGGAGACTTTTAGTAGTCACTGAGGCTCAGAGAGGGACTGAGATTTACCCAAGATCACACAGGAAGCTAGTGGTAAACCTTGCATTGAGTCCAATCTGCCTGTTCCCCAGTCTTGAGCCTCGCAGGGAGGTTGGGAAGTGTTGGGAAGTCCCTGGAGCAGGGGGTGCTGGTGAGAACAGCTGTGCTCTCTCCGAAGGCAAAGGCAGCTTGCAAGCCCCGTCCCCTCCCCAGGCGTTCTGCTGGGCAAAACCATGAAGCAAATCCCTGTGTGGAGGACATGAGAAGAGCGAGGTCACACCAATTTAGAGATGATGATGTTGATTGAGATTTCCAAACAGGGAGCACAGCCTGCTCAGGAAGCAGCTAATTAAGCAGGAGACTCCAATTAAGAAGCAATTTGAGTGTTTGCGGCAAACCCCAGCAGCAGCCCAGCGTAGCAGAGAGAAGCCCAGGCACGGCTTCTCACCTCCTGCGTGATTAGCTCACTGTGAAACCTCAGACGAGTTATTTAACCTCTCTGGGCTTCTGTTTCCTGGGCTATGAAATGAGGGGATGATGCTGGTTGATAATGTAAGGACCCTGCTGGCCCCCAAACTGGCAATTCCGAGGGAGGAGGCGGCTTCTGTCCTTCCAACACTGCACAGTAGCACTCTATAGTCTTTTACCGCCCTCTCTCCATTCCACCCAAGGCCAATTCTTTTCTCATCTCTTGTGGATTTGAATGCTAGTCTCTAAACTCAGGTGGGTGAGAATTGTACTTTTCTTTATTTTTCGTATCCAAACTTAATTTTTCCTTCCAGATCTCATTCCTCTAGGGTGGTATTCAAGCATTCCCCTCTTCCTATTCCCATGATGTACCTACATTCCAGGAGGATTAAATGCGATGTTGAGTATGTGTTGGGGGCAGGTCAGCAGCCTCCACTGAGATATTGTCTTGGTACCTTCTGGGCCTCAGGAATGGTCCTTGCTGGTTGCTATGGAGATCACATTCCCATCTGCCAAGGATGCAGCTTGTGGTAGATCGATTGTAATAAGGGCCCCAATTTTTCTTGCTTCCTGATATTCACATCCTTTGGTAGAGCCATCCCACGCTGGCCATAGGCTTCACCACATGTCTTGCTTTGGCAAATGGAATAGAGGGAGACTTAGTACAAGCAGAAGCTTGACAAAGCCCTTGATCACCGTGGCTTTGTCTCTTGGAATCCTGCCACTGCCATGAGGACATACCCCGGCTAGCTGGTTGGAAGGATGTAAGAGATACACTTCATGAGTTCATAGCAGACTAACTCAGAAGGTTGAGTCATCCCAGCCAAGGCATCCTAGCTGACCTCAGCCAAGATCAGCAAAGCTCAAACCAAATTAGCAGAACCACCAAAGTGATCCATAGGCTCACAAGAGATAATGAATATTTGTTGTTTTAAGCTTTTAAGTTTTGGGGTGATTGTAATGCCACAATAGCTATTGGATGCATGGCTTTCCCCTACACTTCTATGCCTGCACCCAGGAAATGAGCCCTTTTTCCCCAGACCCACTGGGATTGTTGGCATTTTATGTCATGTATAGGAGCAGTTCTCTTATCAGTTAAGGACCTTATAATCCAAAGCACAGGTGGTCCCATCCTGTAGTGGTAGGCAAGGTCCTCTTGTGAGGTTCTGGGGAGTTTAAATAGGTTCAGTATTTATAGAATGTAATTTTATCAAGTATACCAAGAACCTTTAAATTGTCCACACCTTTGGTTCAATTTAGCTAAAGAAGTAATCTGAAATTTAGGGGGGGGAACCCTATACACAAACATATTTTAATTATAGTGTTATACTAGTAAAAAAAACCCATCTAAATGTCCAACAATATATTACATTCAGGTGATGATATATTATGGATAGCCATTCAAAACCATGTTTACAAGGAATTCATAAACAACATGGAGAAATCGTGTGCTATGTTGTTAGCTAAAAAAGCAGATTATAAAATTATATAGGATACATATTCAATATAGTATCACATATTCAAGAAACATGGGGAATGGTAATAGTGTTAAAATTTAAGGAGTAGGATTATGGATGATTTTTATTTTATTTCTATATGTTTCTGGATTTTCCATATTTTGAACAATGAACACATACCATTTTTTATGATCTGAAAAAAAAAATTATTTTTCTCCATCAGTGTAGGTATCAGCCTAGGTATAGCCAGGAAAACACAAACCACCCAGAGGGAATTGGTTCCTCAGGTGATGGAGGAGTTGGAAGCCAAATAGATGACAGTGAGGTATCCCATCGGTTAGCCCAGAAGGAAGCCAGTATCATTCCTCTGGATAATGAGAGGCATCAGTGTTCTGGGTTACCCAGGAGCTGGGATTGCCTGGCAGGAGCTAGAATCATGGGAGGAGCCTTCCTGATAGGAGCTAGGGCCACAAAAAGTCCAGGGAATGTCGGTGGGGGATGAAAAGGGAGACGCCACAGAGGAGAACCATCTCCCACATTGCCCGAGATGTCCCAGGGCGTGGAGAAAAGGAGAAATACTTTGGCTTCTTTTTCTTCCTACCTTCAGTGTTCTTCCACGGCTGACCATTGGCTACATGGGACCCCAGAGGGCAAGAGAAGGGTAAAAATGGATGTGAGCACACATGGGAAGCTGACCAACACGGTATAAATGGCTTTTATGATGTCAGTGTTTATTTATAAATGGGTTCCACGTAGTTTTGGTTAAGATACACATTTCTATATCTCCCCAGGGGCATCATGGAACGTATTTCCCTTAACTGCAAAGGATCCCACTCATTGGCTTAACTGTTTCCCTATTGTTTGGTATTTGGGCATGTTCCAGTTTTGTGGCTTCTACAGAAAGCAGCACCTTTATATACAATGATTTAAAATTTCATTTATATTCTTTCTTTCAGTTCAGTTCTTCCAGGATGGATCATTGTATGTGTCACATGATCACATCAGCAATTTAAAAAATAATCATAGAGGAAAACTTCAGGGTAGTGGCATGAGTTCTACAATTAGAATCATACTCGTGATGTGAACATACCACTAAGCTTCACTCTTCTCATCTGCAAAAAGAGCATCCCTCCTGTCCTGCCTGCCCAGTAGCCTTTGGGAAGATCGAGGTAACGTGTGCTGCCTGAGCGATGCACACCTGTGTGTGTGAGCTGCTGGTGACATTGTTGATGATGATGAGGATGATGAAGATTTGGCAGTTGTTGGGGCGCCTGGGTGGCTCAGTCGTTAAGCGTCTGCCTTCGGCTCAGGTCATGGTCCCAGGGTCCTGGGATCGAGCCCCGCATCGGGCTCCCTGCTCCACGGGAAGCCTGCTTCTCCCTCTCCCACTCCCCCTGCTTGTGTTCCCTCTCTCGCTCTCTCTCTCTCTGTCAAATAAATAAATAAAATCTTTACCAAAAAAAAAAAAAGATTTGGCAGTTGTTGAATGAATGTTCCTAAGATGAGGACCAATGGGCATCATCACTGGTACTGGGGAAGGGCCATTTCCCACCAAAGATTTCCCAGCCCTGTGACCCAATGTGTGAACCTCAATTTTCCTGAAGCCCACATACTTCATGGCCATGCAGAGCATGTTTTAATGACAAAAACTCAGACACTAAAATGGATGAAAGACCTAGGTGTAAGACCTAAAACCATAAAACTCCTAGAATAAAAGATAGGGGGAATTCTTCATGACACTGGATTTGGCAATGATTTTTTGGATATGACATCAAAAGCACCAGCAGCATAAGCAAAAATAGATAAACGGGACCACAGCAAACTTAAAAACTTCTGCACATCAAAGGACACAATCAACAGAGTAAAAAGGCAGCCTACAGATGGGAAAAAATATTTTCAAATTGTATAGCCGATAAGGGGCTAATATCCAGAATATATAAAGAACTCCTACAACTCAACAACAACCAATTAAAAAAATGGGCAAAGGACATGATTGACATTTCTCCAAAGACATATACAGATGGCCAACAAGCACATGACAAGATGCTTAACATCACTTATCATTAGAGAAATGTAAATCGAAACCACAATGAGATACCACTTTGTGTCCATTAGGATGGCCACTATCAAAAACACACAAACTGGCAAATAACAAGTGTTAGCGAGGATGTAGAGAAATTAGAACAATTGTGCACTCTTTTGGGGAATGTAAAATGCTGCAGCCCTTATGGAACTTCCTCAAAATATTAAGCATAGAATTACCATATGACCCAGCAAATTTCACTTCTGGGTATATATCCAAAAGAACTGAAAGCAGGATGTAAAAGAGGTATTTTCTTTTTTTTTTTTTTAATATTTTATTTATTTATTTGAAAGAGAGAGAATGAGAGAGAGAGAGAGAGAGCACATGAGAGGGGGGAGGGTCAGAGGGAGAAGCAGACTCCCCGCCAAGCAGGGAGCCTGATGCGGGACTCCAGGATCATGACCTGAGCCGAAGGCAGTCGCTTAACCAACTGAGCCACCCAGGCGCCCCAAAAGAGGTATTTTCATAACAGCATTATTTGCAATACCCAAGAGGTGAGCACAACCCAAATGTCCATCAGTGGAAGAATGAATAAAGAAAATAGGGCATATACATAGAATGGAATATTATTGGACTTTTAAAAAGAAGGAAATCCTGGGGTGCCTGGGTGGCTCAGTCGGTTGGGCGGCTGCCTTCGGCTGGGGTCATGATCCCAGAGTCCCAGGATTGAGCCCCCCATCATGCTCCCTGCTCGGTGGGGAGCCGGCTTCTCCCTCTGCTCCTCACCTTCCTCACTCTCTCTCACTCGCTCTCTCGCACTCTCTCAAATAAATAAATAAATCTTTAAAAAAAAAGGAAATCCTATCACATGTTACAACATGGATGAGCCTTGAAGACATTATGCTCAGTGAAGTAAGCCAGTCACTAAAGGACAAATACCATATTATTCCATTTCCGTCAGTGATCAAATTCATACACACAGAAAGTAGAATGGTGGTTTATCAGGGATATGGGGAGAGGGGGGATGGGAAGTTGTTTTTTGATGGGTAGAGAGTTTTGGATTTGTAAGATAAAAAGTTCTGGAGTTCTGTTGTATGACAATGTGAATATATTTAACACCACTGAACTGTAAACTTCAAAATAGTAATGATTAATTTTGTTATTTTTTTAACCACAATTAAAAGAAAAACTGAGCTGCTGGTGGCCAAACCTTGTTAAATTTTAGAATGCTTCCCCTCCCCTCCTCTGTTGCCAAGTCATTCCTACGTTTTTATTGAATTTGCCATGTCAAGGCATGGACACGGATGGGTTATTTCACCAAGTCTTTGGTGTAGGTTATATCAGTTAAGAATGCTTTTCAGGCAGAAATAACAAAAAGTCCACTTCTTGATGGCTTAAAGACAAGGGTTTATTTTCTTCCTGCTACTAGAGATAAGCAGTTGCTGGCAATGAGTCAGCTCTTCTTATCTTTGAATGCCACTTAATCCTCAGTAATCCTGCAGACTTCAGCGTAGGCCTCCTTGGCCAGAACTGTGTGCAGTAGAGCCTGGGGAAAGGAAGGGGTCACCTAGGCAAGGCTCATTGCTGCCCTGAACAAAGCTCCCCGGGGTGTTGTCAGCAAGGGGCAAGAGAAGGGAATGTTGAGTAGACCACTGCGAGGTCTGCCTCATAGGACCAGAGATATCATATAGGCTAGAGATGACATTTGACCCCACTCACATATTTATTGTCAGTCCCTCCCAATAGTGGTTTAGGTCTTGGAAGGCAGATTCTTATCTGTCTTGTCCACTCTTGTGTCCCCCAGTGCCTGGCATGTAGTAGATGCTCAATAAATATTTGTTGGCTGAAAATAAGATCAGTGTGGCCTAAATTTGAATAACAGGCTTTCTCTCTCTCTCTTTTTTTTTTTTGGAAATGACAAAATGATGATAAAGTTCATCTGGAAAAATATGTATGTGAAAAATAGCCAAGATCATTCTGAAAAAGAAGAGTAATGATGGGGTGAGCTATGTTAAACCAGGGTTTGGGAGAAAATAAGAAATAGCTGGAGAAGTCAGTGGAGTGCTGTAGAGTGGTAGTTCCTGGGCCTGGCTCCACATTAGGACCCCCTAAAGTGCTTCTTAAAAAAAGCAGGTGAATAAAACAAAGCAATACTTGGGCCCTACTTCCCTAGAGATTCTGATCCGATGGTTGGGATCTGGATATTGGTGTTTTCTTAAAAGCCTCCCGATGATTCCAGTGTGCAAGGATTGAGAACCACAGTGCTGGAGGGTCCCGAAGCAGGTTCGAAGACATTAGAACATGAAAGTTATGGTAAAGTGGTAAGAGGTGAATTTATGGTAAAGAAATTTCAAATGGGTGGTGTCAAGACAGGTTCTTCAATTAAAGATGTTGAGATGATTACTTGACCATCTAGAAAGAACACCGGATCTTTATTCCTGGCACCAGAATAAGCCCCACAAGGATCCAAGTTTCAAACGTTACAAAACAAGAGGGAGGAAGAGCGAAAACCATGAAGTTATGGATAACTTTATAATTATGGCAGGAAAGCTGGTTATAAGCTTAAAAAGAAAAGGTTAGTAACTTTGAAAACAAAAAAAATTGATGTCTGAATGTCATAAAATACCATAAATGAAGTCAAAAGACAAGTGACAAACTGGAAAAAATGTTTACAACACGCATGCCAGACAATGGACTACATTTTCCTAACAAATCAATAGTATGATTCTGACACCAGTTCTAATTCTGTTCATCAATTACAGCATGTGGGTGTTTTCCCCACACCACTTAGCAATTCTGAGACACCAGCTGCGGGTCCTACAATTCAACTCAATTCTGACACTCTTTACCCAGAGAGAGCCTCAGATCCCACAGATGAAAGGCTCAGTCCCACAAGACTGCCCCCTCTTCAGATGCCAATTCCAAGTCCAGGCTGTCATCTGTCTTCTGATAGACTGGCTAGAAATCAGAGGTTCCCATGACCCCTCCTTGTGTTTGATTGATTTGCTAGAGCAGCTCACAGAACTCAGGAAAAGTTTCCTTACTAGGTTACTTGGTTATTCTAAGAGGACATAACTCAGGAACAACCAGATGGAAGAGATGCACGGGGCAAGGGATGGGGAAGGGGTGAGGAGCTTCCATATCCTCCTCCCCAGGTGCCACTCTCCCCAGATTTCCATGTGTTCACATGCCCAGAAACCCTACAAACCTCATCCTTTTGGGCTTTTATGGAGGCTTCATTACCTAGGCATGACTGATTAAATCTGTCCATCGGTGACTGAACACAATCTCTGGCCCCTTTTTCCTCCTTAGAGGTCAGGGGTGGGCCTAAAAGTTCCAACCGTCTAATCACCTGGATCCCTTGGCAACCAGCTCCCACTCATAGGTGCTTTCCAAAAGTACCCTCATTAACATAACAAAAGACATCTTTTATGGTTCTCATTGCTTAGAAATTCCAAGGGTTTCAGGAGCTTGGTGCCAGGAAAGGGATGAAGACCAAATATATATTTTGTATTATAAATCACAACATCACAAATAGAAAACGTTCAAACAACCTAATAGTAAAATAGGCGATGGATTTGAACAGGCAACTCTTGGAAGATGTGCAACCTCACTTGAAATGAAAAGAAACTCCTGTTAAAACAGCAGAGTCCTAGGTATGTGTCCAAGAGAAGTGAAATCGTACACGCTCACAGAAACGTGTACACTCATGTTCACAGCAGCATTATTCCCAAGAGCTAAAAACTGGAAATGACCCCAGTGTCCATCCTCTGATGACGAATGGATAAACAAAATGGGGTCTATCCCAATGGTAGAATATTCTGCCATAAAAAGGAATGAAGTGCTCACAGAGGCTACAACATGGAAAACCCTTGCATACATTATGCTAAGTGAAGTCAGTCAGACACAGAAGACCATATAGGATATGATTTCATTTTTATGAAATGTATAGGTAAAGCTATTGACACAGAGAGTGGATTGGTGGTTGCTAGGGGCTGGGGGAGGGAGGAAATGGGACAGTGACTATTAATGGGGTTTCTTTCTGGAATGATGAAAATGCTCTCAAATTGATTATGCTGATAGTTGCTTAACCCTAAATACACTAAAAACTATTCAAGTGTACACTTTCAGTGGGTGAATTGTAGAGCATGGGAATATTTCAATAAAGCTGTTGAAAAACACTGAGATAGGACTTTTCACTCCTCCGTTTGACAAAATTAGTAACAGTGTAGGTGGACAGAACTTTCATATATTGTTGATACACGTGTAAATCGATGCCATCCTTTTGAAGAGCATTTTGGCAATTTCTACCAGCATTAAAAATGCATATATCCTTTGACCACATGCTTCCATGTTAACTGGCCCTACGGAGATATTTATAGTGCATCCAGGTACACCAAGGAGCTGCTGGGGCATTGTAGGAACAAAGAAACTAGAAATTGATATACATCAACAGAGAACACACTCAGACAATGCAAAGAAGCATGGCCATTAAAAAGAAGGCAGTAGCTTAGGCCCTGTTGATGCGGAAAGATCTGCAGAGATGTGTTTTAGGTGGGAAACTGGCAAGGCATGAAAACAGTGGGCAGAGTGATTCTCTTTTTATCAGTCAAAGCCAGTCTACCAAAGTATTCAGGAAAGAAATGCAAAGCATGCTCATGTCCAGGGAGAGGGACTGAGATAGAAAAGGAGGTTTTAGTTTTCATTTTGTAATCTTTTGGGACTGTTTGAATTTTCTAAATGTGGGCCTGCATTAACTTTATTTTTGAAACGCCACCGGGCCGGGATTATCTGTGTGGCCGTATTTTGAGTCATTTTCATTTTCTTTATGCTTTACTGTGTTGAAAATCTTTTATAATCTTCGGCATTCCAGAAATGTGTGTGATGGGTGTGTGTGTGTGTGTGTGTGTGTGTGTGTGTGTGTGAGACACACTGCTGGTCCCCCAAGAGGACCCGCACAGAGCTCACGACCTCCCTCTCCAGGCCTCGGGTTCCCATCTTCAGGGAAAGGCAGTAGGACAGGCTGGGGAGGCATGGCGGGGAGGGGGCACTTCACTGAGCATTGGCCAAGCCTCTCTCCAGAGACAGCTCCCACCTCCTCTTCATCCTGCCCCTGTGGCATGAAGCCAGCTCACAGTGGGTGGGGAGGCTCAGGTGAGGAGGCAGGGACAGAGAATAGAGTCCACTCCTCTGAAACAGCAAAGTGCACGCAGGGGAATGGGTCCAACAGGATGCTCAGTTGATGTGGAAGGAGCGGGGCCAGAGCCTAAATTCTAAATGAGGGCAGCAGGGGCCTCTGAAGGCTGGTGTCCAGAAGGCCCAGCCCGAGAGCCACCGAGGCCTAGAGCCGCACTTGCACGTGTAGGCATGTGCCTGCGTGTCTGGGAGGGACGGGTTCTGGGGTCTGTGCTCCTATATGCGTTAGTGGGCTTACCCATCTGCGTTTCATGCATGTGGCAGAAGCAGCCTTACTGAGCAGCTCCAGGGCCCTTGCTTACACAGGCCCCCTCCAAGGCTCTGTCTCTAATTTGTATTTAGAGTTTTGGTCTTCCTTTTTTGAAAACCAGTTCCCCTCCCGCACTGTATAAACATCGGGCCCAACAAAATGTGGATCTGCCCTGGCATATTTATATCGTACTGTCCCATGTTTATCATGACTATGTCTCTGTCTCCCTTCCTTTGTCCCCCCTCCTTCCTGCTTTCCCTCTCTCCTTTCTTCCTTCAATATTTGTGTTCTAGGAACTTGCCCTTTTGGGACAGAGGGACAGCGATGAAGGAGCCCATCCATTCCAGAGAGGTTCAGGGGTCCGTGGGAGCATATTGTGGGCCATCTTCCTTCCTCCTGGGACCATCAGGAAAATGGAGAGTGGAAGAATGGAAGAAATAGCAGGGTGGCCAGACGTGGACGGGGCGTGGTGGAAGGCACTGTGAGTCCATGTCTTTCTGTGATCAACTGTGTCTGGACCTGTGTGTGCATTTGTGTGTGATGCCATGGGTGTGCGCCTATGGCTGTGGGCAGTGTATCCCTCCATGTGTGCAGCTGAGGGAGAACCTGGGTGCCTGCGTGCTGTTTGTTGTTGGCCTCACGTGCCTTCGAGGGACAGAATCCAGGCGGCACTACGGGCTAATGAGTTTTCACGGCTATGGAACTCCCTCAGGGCCAGTCCTCCCTGGCAGAGCAAACCACTCTTAGAAGCCCAGAGATGGGAGTAATGACTTTGTCCTTCCCCGGGGTGTCCAAACATCCCTGCCGGTCTCGAGTGGCCCCGCCAACCTGACCTGGCTGAGCCCGAGGCCAGGGGCTCTAACAGATGCAATGATTTTTCAACCTTTGGGCATCACCTGGTCACCTGGTTGGACCAGCTCCTTGACTTGTGGTTTGAATGGCAGGCACAGGTGGCCAAGCCTGAGTATCAGGTTTCCATGGTGACAGTCCCTATAAAGTGCTCAAGATCAACAAGATGCATGGGGGCAGTACTGGCAAGAAGGGCACTTTTTAAGCCCAGCCCATTTCTGTTTCAGAGTTGGCTCAGAGAGGGCTGGAGAAATCTTTAAGGTCACCTAGAACACCTGTGGTTATTCTCTGTCTAGCCTCCACCTCCCGGATCTGTTAGCTGTGGTTTTCACCTGCTCTCTGTCCCCCCAACAATGCTGATCCCCGTGGATGCCATCACGTGAGCGTCCTTGGTCTTTGGCTCCCAGTTGGGTTCGGCCAATGGGAGGCACTGATGGGCATCAGAGGGTGGGAGGAGAGAAAAGTTGGGGTATTTCCCCAACCTACTCCCAGTTTTGGCAGTGACTGTGTCTCTCTAGCCACAGCTTTTCTCAGGGGACCCCCTCACCCATCACTGAGGCTCTTGCTGCTTCCAGGAAACCACTCCTCTCTAGTCACTTCATGTAGGGGGTAAGCAGCCCAGGTACTGCACCATCCCATTGATTTCCTTACAATACCGCCCCGGCCCCCACCACACACCTGGGGTAAACCACCCCTTTGCTAAACTCTTTTCATTAAACCCTATTGAATGGGTCCTCTCTTTCCTGTTGGGACCCTGACTGGTACACAGTTTCCCATTGTGGTAGGAATAAAACATATACTACCTTCTCCTGCTCCATGTGGCCTCCAGTCTTTGCACTTGCTGTTTCCTCTGCTCATTTAAGAATCACCTCTTCATCAATAAAACAAAAAAATAACAAAACACATTGCATATGTTTAGCACGCTTGGCGCTCTTAACGGTTTAAAAAAACACTAACCAGTATCATTTTTATTGTTGCCAGGTACTGGAATGCAAATAGAGGTGCTGACTTGTTAAAGGGCCTGGTTTTAATACTGTTGTCAATTTAATATGAACTAATATTGAAATACTGGATCTGTGCCATTTATTATTCATCTTTGGTGCATTTCTGCAGTTAATGTAGTCATTGTATGCCTGTATTTTTAAAAAGGAGTGTTAATGTTTTGAGGGTTTCTCATTCATTTGAAGATGAAACATATCCTAAGATTGCACAAAAGGGGGAAATCATAAGTATATAATGTTCAATAAATCAGTGTCTTGTTATATCACAATGACATTTTAAAATAAGATTTACAGGGGGCACCTGGTGGCTCAGTCGTTAAGCGTCTGCCTTCGGCTCAGGTCATGATCCCAGGGTCCTGGGATCGAGCCCCACATCGGGCTCCCTCCTCAGTGGGGGGCCTGCTTCTCCCTCTCCCACTTCCCCTGCTGTGTTCCCTCTCTCGCTGTGTCTCTCTCTGTCAATAAATAAAATCTTTAAAAAAAAGATTTACAGGATTGAAAAGTGGAAAACAACAATCTCTTCCAAGGTGCCTTCATGACCACTGTCTAAATCAGGGGGCACCATCACTTTCACAACACTTATATTTTGCAATTTATGATTGCTTCCTACTTTGAGATTTGTGTCTCTCACTTCACTGTGAGCTTGACCAAGTCTCTCAGATCTTGGCTGCTGGGTTCACTCTTGTGTCCCAGTGCAGTGTCTTGGTGAGTGGACATGCTAGGATGCTTTAACAGAGGCCTCCAAACAGTATGAATAACCTAGTTTATTTCTCCCACAGGTGATGGTGGGGGTCAGCGGCCCAGGCTGGCACAGTGGTTTGAAGGTGTTCCCAAGCCCCTGGGGCTCCTCAGACCACCTCGCTCCTCAGCCACACAGGGGACAACTTAAAAAACCCTCTTACCCAGAGCAATCCTACTGTCTTTGGTTGTGGCTTCCCCAGTCCAGCCTGCCCAAGAACCTTGTTCTCCCAACAACAGGCTTATCTTCGTGGCTTTCCAAACCACAGAGCAAGTTCCCTGAGATGAACTTCTCACAATGAAACAGGGTTACTGCACACACGTTCTTGCCTGTTTTATTAAATATTACTTTTTTCCTTCTGTGGCTTTCCACATCCTTGACCTTTGGGCGAGTTATTTCACCATTCTGTGCCTCAGTTTCTTCATCTGTAAAATGGGGATAACCATTGTTCACCTCCTAGGGTTGTTACAAGGATTAAATGATCATAAAGCTCTTAGAATTGAACCCAACAGACAGGAGGTGCTCTTTAAATAATAATCAGCATTACTAACTCTTTTGAAGATCTTAACCTCCCCATGAAGTAGGTGAGAAGGCATCACCTCATTTTCAGATGCATAAATGACGGACTAAAGAGCTAAAGCAACTTGCCCAAGGCCATGGTGCTGACAGGTTGGCCTAGTCTAGGTTTAATCCAGATCTGCACCTCAGCTCACCTCATGAAAAAACTGGGGTGATGACAGCAACCCCTCCTAGGATTTGGTTGCGAGAATCCAATGCCATCATGCAATCAAGTGACAGGCACTTGGAGGGCACTGTTCAAACGTCTGTGCCCTTCCCCTTCACGGTGGCCCACTCTGTCACGCGCACGGGCGCTCTCACGGAGCCACCAGGGATCCCAGCTACCCTGCTCCTGGCAGCCCTCGGGGTCAGCTGCTTGTTTGGCTGCAGGGGACAGCTGGGCCAACAGAGGGGCCCATTGTCTCTGTATTCTGGGGCTCTATTGTTGGAGCTTAGTCCCAGGGTCCAGCCCCAAGGCACTCCCAGCTGTCGCTAGGGCGTGTCTTGATCGGGGTGGGAGGGACAGGGAGCAAGCACGGATACCCGGCTGTACCCCTAAGATTGGATCTCCAGCGCGGCTCCACTGACGAGGAAACTGAGGCTCAGAGAGCCCAAATGACGTGTGGGGAGTTTGTCTCACCTTGGGGTCGCCAAAGATGGGGCGGGGAGGGCACGCGTGTGGCCTCAAGTCGGAGAGGTCATGGATTTCTTTAGGTCACAGATTGCAGGGCCAGAGCACCCCCATCCCATTTTACTCGTGGAAACGGAGGCCCCAGAGCGGGGACGCTTGCCCAAGGTCACACAGCGCGTCTGCCGCAGAGTCCGCCGGGAACCCAGGCATCCCTAAGTCCCAGCCTTGGGAGAGAGCAGGAGCGCGGGTCGACTGGGGGCGGGGCGATTCCGCACGTTCCAAACCTCTGTGGCGCGCCTTGATAAAAACTCGCGCGGCCCTCCCCTTAGGGGGCGTGGCTTTCCGAGCCAGGGGATTCCACTGGGCATTTGTCTGCGGAAGGCGGGACTTCGTGCTTGATGGCAGTTGGAGGCGTGGCCTCCTAACCGCGGGCGCGCTCACTGCGGGACTTCATCCCTCTGTGACGCAGGCGCGGGCGCGGGCGGGGCGGAGTCGAGACTGCCGGAGCTCCGCCCCCAGCGGAGGAGGCCGAGGCCGGGGGCGTGTCCTGGGCGGGGCCGTGCCCCGCCCCGCCCGGTCGCGGAGCAGTGGCCAGCGCAGGGAGGGCCCGGCCCCGGGATGTGAGTGAGGCAGGGGTGGGGGCGCGGGGTGGGGCGCCAATCCAAGCCCCCGGGGTTCCCAGGGGTCCCCGTGGGCGGGAGCACTAGTGCGCGGGCTACCCGGCGGGCTCGTCAGGTGCGTGCCCAGGTACCGCGGGCAGGGGCCGCTCAGGCCGAGTGAGCCCAGGCCGGCCCCGCGCCACTTCTCTGCGGTCCGAGGTGCGGTCCACGGGGGCTCCGACCTGGGCGAGGGCCGGCGACGTGCGCGGGTCTGACGTCTGTCTTATCCCGGGCTCCACCAGCTGTGCGGAGGCCCCTCACAGTGGCAGCCGCTGAAGCCAGGTTTCTGGTCCCGATGCGGCGGCGGCTGCAGAGGTGTAATGGGGTGGGGAGGGGGCTCAGCTGCGCGGCAAGGCTGAGGTGATCTCCATCCCTGGCTGCAGGTTGGGCCACAGCCTGCGTGAACCCCGACCTGCTGTTTCTGGGAACCGTCACCCCCACCCCCAGCTCTCAGGGATAGGGAGCTTTCTGTGCTCAGCTGTTTGGACGCATTATCTCAAGATAGCCACATATTTTACAGTTAAGGAAACATACAGCTGTTTAGCGTGATTGTTATAATGTGGAAGTGAGATGCTGAGGCCTTGCAGCCAGATGCACCTTGGTGAACATCGGGTGCTGCACAGATCTGCAGTGTGACCTTGGGCAGGCCTGGTTCCCTCTCCAAGCCTCTGTTGGGATGGTGGTGCCTACTTCCAGGGCTCCGGTGAGGTTTGGGTTGGATAGTGCAGGGAAAGGGCCAATGCTCAGTAAGGAGCTGCTTTCACGACTGTTGTTACTGATATTAAGTGGCCCTTTTCCTGCGGCTGAGGGAGCTAGTGGTACTGGGTCGGGATTGTGTGGTCAGTCCAAGCGGGGTGGTAGGGAGGAGGAGGCTGCTTTCCACACTGAGACTGCCCCTCCCTGTGTGTCTGTCCCTGGGCACACGGAAGGCCACACGCAACTCAACTGTACCAGCATGTGCCGGAGACACGCTGGCCCATCGTGTATTCACCACGCTACAACATAACCTTCATGGGCCTGGAGAAACTGCACCCCTTTGACGCGGGAAAATGGGGCAAAGTGATCAGCTTCCTAAAAGGTATGGAAGGCCCTATGAGACCCTACATCTCTTTCTTCCAACCCACCTCCCCGACCCCAGCCCCCGGCCCCTGCCTGTGTCTTCCCTGACACAAGCCACAGTCTCCTACCTCCAGGCTCAGCCCTCAGACTGCCTTCCACCATGCTGGCAAAGGGGCTTTGCAACACAGATTTCTGAGCATGCTATGTCCCTGTCTCAAACCTTCAGTGCTCCCCTTCGCTGTGGGCTTAAGTCCTGGCTCTGTCCATGGAGGCCAGTAGAAGGGGAGCTGATTAAGGATGGACACAGGGAAGCTGAAGTTTAGAGGAATCCAGTATCCGTCCCCCACAAACTCGGAGAGTCCAAGAGGTAGAGAGCCTTTGCTCCAACCCTACTGATTACAGGTGGAGGAAATTGGAGCCCAGAAAGGTTAGGGAATATGCTCAAAGTCACACAGCTACTAAGGGGCAGAGTGGGGTCTGGAACTCAGAGCTCTAGGCTCCCAGCTTTCACAGCTGTTCCGCTGAGAACGGTGGGCTCTGCAGTGTGGTTTCAACTTTGGCTTGTGATCCAGGGGTCTGGTTTAGGTGGGAAATTCAGGCATCACAGTAGGCTAGTGGGAGAATATTCTCCCTTTCCCCTGCATTAGGGGTTCTTTAATTGACAGAAGTAGGGAATATTACCTGGCATAGGATGAGGCATGGTGTATCTTTAAATCACACAATCCTGATGACGCCATGGAGAAAGTTTCACTATGGGGCTAGCCTGTCTTTAATACCGAAGCCCATCTCCTCTTTTAACAAATCTAGAGCAAGCCGCAGGCTCTGCATGTTGCAGAAAATAGAATCAAATTACAGATTAATAACTGTTTGTTTCTATCATATATGTTTTCTATTTTTGGTTAACTTCTATTTGTGGCAACCAATACTGATTTTCCATTTACAATTGTGACCAGAGTGAGTATTGAAAACTATTAAGTAGAAAAGAGTCCAAGCGGGGTGCCAGGACGGTGAGAAACCCAGCAAGGTGGGTGGGGCCAGCCTGCTGGTCACCTTACAGGTCTCTTGCCTTCTTGACTATGGTCCTTCATGCTCTGTTTCCAGCAGACCTGGCCTGAGTCACTCCCCCCCTTGCCCTTTCTTGGGATCCTGTGTTACCCAGCAGCTCAACATAGGGTTCCTTGTCTCCCTCATCTCTGAGCTGACAGTCTTCCTGAGTTCTCTCCTTTCTCCTCTGAGGATGTGGGTGGAAAGGAGGCGGGGACCACTTGGTGAGGGGCCTTGGGTGCTGCCAAGAAAAGAGCTGGCCCTTTGCCCGAAGGCAGTGGGGAGCCATGGAATGTTATTAGGGGGAAAGGGGAGAGTAGAGAGTGCCTTCTGTATGTGGAGCTGTATGTGGGAAATGTATGGGACTTATTGGCTTCTATGGGTTACACATTAACAGTTTTCCTTAGATTCTGACCTTGTCCCTTTGATTTCCCTAGAGCCCAGAGCAGGATGGTCCTATTCTCACTGTGCCCTAGAGCACTTCCTGCTCTTGGCTTCAGTGTCTTTTTTTGCAAAACAGAGCAAATCTTGTCTGGTGGATGTGAGGGCTGATAAAATACTGCAGTGTTTCCCAAACATCAATTATTTGCAAACTGCTCTTGGGACCTTGCCATACCACCTGCTCCGTTATTTACTTCATATATATTTTTTTAACTGACTTAGCCTCTGCTTTAAAAAAAAACTTAAACTTGTTTTAAAAGGAAACATTATATCATCTAAATGGGAAAAGGCAGTTTCACTTGCCACAAATAGAAGGTCATGGTTAAAAAAATAAATGCAGGAAAACTTAATTCACTTCAGGCTGCTTACTGTTGCCTGGAAGTCTGCGAGCCTGCTACTTTTTGGGTTAAAAAAGGGAGATGAGCAAGGGTTTAGGCAGGCCTTAAAGAGAGGCCACACCGTACTGAGCCTCCCATGGTGTCACCAGAAGGTGCAGGGAGAACCCAGAAGAGCTTTTCTCACTTGAGTCAACATTATTGATCTGTGTGCCACCTGCCTCTGAAAGCCATCCCGTCACACCTGAGCTCACCTCTCGGCTGTCAGTGGTTTGGGAAACACAAGGATCACTGCGTGCCCAATGTCTAACGCCCTCGGGCCCTGGGGCCTGGCATTGTCCACCCTGGCCCAGGAGGCGACCTGTTCTCAGAAGCCAGCGGTTGCCCGCCTCCTACTGGGGCAGGGTTAGCAGAGGCTAAGTCTGCAGCCTACTGGAGGAGTGGTCTGGAGCTGGGTCTGCCTTTGGGTCATCAGGGAAGCAGGGTGCCCACTTTGTGGTTTCAGAAGAGAAGCTTCTATCAGATGGCATGCTGGTGGAGGCGCGGGAGGCTTCGGATGAGGACCTGCTGGTGGTGCACACAAGACGCTATCTCAACGAGCTGAAGGTACAGGGCCTGGGGCCTGGGGGGCTGCTGACCAGGAGGGGTGGCCAGAGCAGGGGCAGCTCAGCCTGAGGAAACACAGCCTAAAGGGGCTCCATTCCTGCCCCTCGTGCGGCTGGGGGGGGGGGCATGAGAGTCTGTGGTCCCCAACAGAAAGAGACAGGTGTCATAAAAAGGCAGATACCAGGGATAGGCTAGGCTGCTCCAGGGGCTAGTGAGCTCCCTGTCCCTGGGTGTATGGAAGCAGGGATGTCCATTTGGTGGGGCTTGAACCTTTCTAGGTGTTTTGGGCCTCTACCTTAGTGCCTTTCAATCTATGTTCTTTATTTTTATTTTTTTAAAAAGATTTTATTTATTCATTTGACAGAGAGGAAGAGAGAGAGAGAGGCAGGCAGAGGGAGAGGGAGAAGAAGACTCCCCACTGAGCAGGGAGCCCGATGCAGGACTCGATCCCAGGACCCCGGGATCATGACCCGAGCCAAAGGCAGACACTTAACTGACTAAGCCACCCAGGTGCCCCTCAATATGTGTTCTATGAACAAGCCTCAGAGACCCTTGCTGACATGCTGCGTGAGGGCCCCCCAGCCCCTTGTCCTAGCCAACCAAAGCTATCCCATTTAGGTCTATTTTTATATTTGGCTGAAGTTTAAGATTCTGTATTAAGAACTTCTACTGCTAAAGATGTGTTGAAAACTGTTGGGCCAAAACTAATTTGAAACTCCCCAGGGCCAAGCAAAGAATATAAACAAGTTGTCAGACAGATGTATGGGGGCCAACTGGGGAGCTTCTGCCCCTTCCCAAGTGGGTGGCTTGCTACTCAGCTCCACCATGGGCCCAGTGTGGCTAGGGGCCTGCCTTTCAAAGAGCAGTTTGAAATTCAGATTAGTAAGTGGCAGTCCCTGGTTTCTTAAAGTGGCAACTCATTTCAAGATTTTCAATCCCACCTGCAGACCAAAGCAGGCCTATAGGCCACCTGCTTGTGACTTCTTTCTGGAAGAGCTCACAAACACTCATCTGTGCTTGAGGGTCCGAGACCCCTCTGTGGGGTGCTCCCCTAGAGAGGAAGCTAGGCTGGGGGGGTTGCATCAGAACCTGGTGCTGCCAGCCCACCCTGGTGGGGGCACAGTCATGGATGCCATAGGTTCTCTGCCAACAGTGTGGGAGCCCAGACCGCTGACCCCCAGCTCATCTTAGACTCAGCGCCATGGCAGATGCCAGAGGTCACCAAACCCTCCCCCACCCACTCACCTGTATAGGTGGAAAGCCTAGGCCCAGAAAGAGGCTGCACCTGCTCAAGGTCACCCAGGAAATCCAACAGCCCTCAGGGAGACCCCAGGCTGGACATCCAGTCAGTCTTCCCAGTTCCTGGTCACAGCTACCCGCCCTCCTCCTGACCCTGGCCCGAGCTGTGAGAATTCTAGATGGAGTTGTGGCATTGTCAGCTCATGAAAGATTACCAGGAAGAGGTTGAAACCTGGTTCCTGGGAGAGAGAGGTGTGTGAGGCCTTGGCAGGAAGCCCAGTCCTTGGCTGCCCTGGTTTCCTGGGGCAGACATGCGTGGTCACAGTCCACAGCCCAGGAGCTGGGCCAGGAAGACATGCCTGCCAGAGTCCAGAGGGTGAGGGTGGGGAGCAGGGACAGATGGCAGTGGGGCAGGGCAGGGAGAGACCAGAACAGAGGGAGGCCAGGGTGGATTGCATGTGAATGTGCCAGGATAAGGCTGGGGGTAGGGTGGAATAGGCTCCAGGACCCCACCTATTTGAGGAGCCTTCAGGAGAACCATGCAGGGCTCACTCTGTGCTTGGCCTTGGGCCCTCAAAAGCCTAAAGGCAGCTTACTGTGTTATAAATAATAATAATAAAAAGTGTTAACAGGTAGAGACCCAAGTAGAAAATTGAGGTCAAGGGCAGGAGGAGAATTCAGATATGCCAACTGAGAGGATTAACCAAGATGCTATGATTGAGCTCATGTATTTGGCTTGGAGCTCCCTGGCAGCAAGAGCAAAAGGAGAAACATGATGATTTCCATAGCACCTACTAAGGTGAAGTACTCAGTCATTCAACACATCTATATCAAATACTGACTGTGTACTGGGTACAAAATGAAAAATAAGCAAGTTTCCCTGCTCGCATGGATTTGCATTTTGTTGTGGAAGACTGACAGTAAAGAAGTAACCACACGAGCATTTCACAAAGCACAAAGGGCTGTGAAGGAAAGAAAACAGAGGGTAGCTGAGTGAAGGGTGGAGGGTGGCTGGGTGGTCTGGGAGGGCCTCACAGAGGTGAGGTTTGAGCTGAGACAAAAGAATGAGGAGTAGGTGACACTCTTGTGGAGCTTTGAAGGGAGAATGTTCCAGAACCACATGCCAGGAGGGGGAGGGGACTTTGCCTCCTAAAGGGGAGAAGGGTGCTTGAGGTGGCATGATGTGGTCAGGGAGGCTAGCAGCACCAGCCACACTGGGTCTTGCAAGCTGTGGGAGGAGTTTGGATTTTGTACCAGGTACCATGGGAGAGTGACATGGTGTGAGGTGCCCTTGATGAGCACGTGGGACCCATGCCCATTTCAGGCATTTTGACATTTAGGGGCTGTGGCTCAGGAACATCCCCCTTGCCCGCACTCATCCCCTGCTCTCTCCGCACCCCCCATCTGCAATGTTCCTTTTCTTTTCTCTCTCTGTTGCGGGCACCTGGAACAGTGCCCTGGAGAGTCCCTGCAGGTTTCCTTGGCTGTTGTGTGTGTGCTGTGAGACGTCACCCTCTCCCCTGGCCTGCCTCACTCTGTCCCCCACCCATGTTCCAGGGCTCATGCCTGCCCTGTCCTGGGCGGCCTTTGATGCTTAATCATTCAAGCATTGACCGAGATGCAGTAGCCTGATGTTTGCCAGGTGATGTCTGTTCAGGGAAAGAAATTTTTATTGAGCACCTACTGTGTGCAAGGCCCAGAGTTGGCCCCATTGAGGGTGGTGGTTGGATTGGGCCAGTGCCAGGTTTGTGCCTTCTGCTAATCCCAGTGATAGTTTGCCTGCGGTGTGGGGTAGCGTGATGCCGATCTGATATCTTGACCTTGTGCAGTGCCTGGGATACGTTTATCCAGCAGGTATTTTTTTTTTTAATCCAGTAAGTATTTAATGAACACTGTGCTGTGTTCCAGGGAAGACAGGCTAGAACAAAAGAGATGGAGTCCCTCTCCTTAGGGAGCTGGTATTTCGGTCGGCGGAGTCAGCCAATAGACGTGATAATCCAGTCAATGATAGGCTGTGTTACGAGGCACTCGGTGCGGTGGGCAAAAGTACAGGAGGAAAGGGGGTGGTGGGGACTGCGGTTTGAAATAGGGAGGTTAAGGAGGGGCTTACTGACATGTGATCATGGACTGAGGGTAGTGAGGGAGTTAGCTATGTGGGCATGTGGAGGGAGGGCATTCCAAGTAGAAGGATCAGCAAGTGCAAAGGCTCTGGGGCAGGAGTATCTCCAGTGTATTCTGAAACAGTATTTGCCACTGGATCGGAGGAAATGGGGGTGGGGAGGAGACTGGCAAGAGATGGGGTCAGAAGACGATCAGGGGCCAGACCACACAAGGCCCTTTGTACCGCTGTGGCCTTGCTCTGAGGGAGGTGGGAGCCAAGGAATGTTTTAGGCAGAGGGAGATGATCTGATCCAGGTTTTAGCAGGGTTGCTTGGCAGCTGTAATGAGATGAGGCTGTCAAGACAAAAGCAGGGAGATCAGTGAGGAAGGAGGTTGCTACAGTAATCTGGTGAGAGGCCCTGGGCTCTCAGACTAGGCTAGAAGCAGCAGCTATGGATTTTGGTAGGATTTGCAGTTTGTTATGAAGTTGAAACAATAGAATTTTCTATTGTTCACATTGGGTATGAGGCATGCAAGAGAAAGCAAAGCCAAGGACGCCTGAGCCTCAGAAAGTCTGAGCACCTCTTGGGCCTAGTCACTGACCTCACAGCACTCAGAGTAGCACTGGGGAGGGAGACAGACCTTTGGGCGGGGGGTGAAGTCTCAGAGAGTGTCTGGGGAAATGGCCCCCACACCCACCCCCTCTGCCTCTCATTTTTCTCTCTCTAATCTCTTCTTCCCTGAGGGGACTCTTGTCTCCTTTTTTTCTTATTTATGGTAAAATTCAGATAGCATAACCAGTAACCATTTTAAAGTGTAAAATTCAGTGGCATTTAGTACATTTGCAATGTGGCGCAAACATCACCTCTATTTAGTTCCAAAACATTTTCCTCACTCCAAAAGGAAACCCTGAACCCACGAAGCAGTTGCTCTCCATTCCGCCCTCTCCTCTGCCCCTGGTGACCAACCACCCGCCTGTGTTCTAACTCTATGGACTTGCCTTTTCTGTGTGTCTCCTATGCATGGAAACATACAGTATGTGACCTTTGGCTTGTGGCTTCTTTCACCAAGCCCAAGCGTGGAGTTTTCAAGAATCATCCATCCTGTGGCATGTACCTGCACTTTATTCCTTATTATGGCTGAATAATATTCCAGGGTGTGGATAGACAACATTTTATTTATTCATTCATCAGTTAATGGGCATTTAAGTTGCTTCTGGCTTTTAGCTTTTGTGTGTAGTGTTGCTATGAATGTGCATATATGAATATTTGTCTGAGTACCTGTTTTCAGTTATTTTGCTTATATATCTAGGCCTGGAATGGCTGGTCATAGGGTAATTCCGGTTAACTTTTTGAGGAAACACTAAAATGATTCCCATAGCAACTGCACATTGTATATATCCCTAACCACTGTGCAAAAGTTCCAATTTCTCTACATTCTCACCTACACTTGTTGTTTTCTGGTTTGTTTTTGTTTTTGATCATGGCTAACTTAGTGGTGTGAAATGGTATCTCATTGTGGTTGTAACTTGCATTTTCCCTAATGGTTAATAACACTGAGCATCTTTCCATCTGCTTATTGGCCATCTTTATATCCTCTTTGACAAGGTATCTGCTCAAGTCACTGGCCCTTGTTAAAAATTTGGGTTGTTTATCTTTTTGTTGTGGAGTTTTAAGAGTTCTTCGTAGGTTCTCAATATTATATGGTTTGCAAATAATATCTCTTCCCATTCTGTAGATCGTATTTTCTTTCTCTTGATACTGTCCTTGGATGCACAAAATTTTTAAATTTTGCTAGACTTCAGTTTGTCTATTTCATCTTTTGTTGCTTGTGCTTTTGGTGTCACATGTAAGACTCAATTGCCAAATCCAAGGTCATGAAGATTGACCCATATGTTTTCTTCTAAGAGTTTCAGTCTGTGTTTAGGTCTTCTGTCCATTTTGAGTTAATTCTTGTATATGGTGTGAGGTAAGGGCTCAACTTCGGTCTTTTGCATGTGGCTCTCCAGTTTTCCTAGCACCATTTATTAAAGATACTGTACTTTCCCCACTGACTAGTCTTTGTAACCTTGTAGAAAATCAACTGACCATAGATGGATGGGTTTATTTCTGGACTCTCTATCCTATTCAGTTGATGCATATGTCTGTCCTATGCCATTGCCACATTGTTTTGATGACCGAAGATTTGTAGTAACTATTGAATTGGGAATTGCAAGTCCTCCAACTTTGTTCTTCTTCAAGTTTTTTTTTTTAGGTCCCTTGAGATTCCCTATGAATTATAGGATCTGCAAAAAGGCCATTGGGATTTTTTTTTTTTAAGATTTTATTTATTTATTAGAGAGCGAGCGAGAGAGAAACAGTATGAGAGAGGAGAGGGTCAGAGGGAGAAGCAGGCTCCCCGCTGAGCCAGGAGCCCAATGTGGGACTCGATCCCAGGACCCTGGGATCATGACCTGAGCCGAAGGCAGTCGCTTAACCAACTGAGCCACCCAGGCGCCCAGGCCATTGGGATTTTGATAGGGATTGTGTTGGATCTGTAGATGAGTTTAGAGAGTATTGCCATCTTTATAATATTAGGTCTTGCAACTCATGAACATGGATATTTTTTCATTTCTTTAGATCTTTAAGTTCTTTCAGCAGTGTTTTGTAGTTTTTAGGGTGACTGCACCTCCTTAAATTTAAAATTAAATTTATTCCCAAGTATTTTGTTATTTTTGATGCTATTGTAAATGGAATTACTTTTTAAAAAAATACTTTATTTATTTATTTGAGAGGGAGATTGAGCACGAGCAGGGGGAAGGGCAGAGGGACAAGCAGACTCCCTGCTGAGTGAGGAGCATGAAGTGGGGCTTGATCCCAGGACCACAGATCATGACCTGAGCTGAAGTCAGATCCTTAACCAACTGACCCATCCAGGCACCCCTAAATGGAATTACTTTTTAAATTTCATTTTTGGATTATTTATTGCTAAGGTATTGAAATACAACTGATTTTTGTGTGTTGATCTTGTATCCTGCCACTTGGCTGAATTCACTTCTTCAGTTTAATAGGTGTGTGTGTGTCGTCTTTAGGATCTTCTGTAGCTAACATCATGTCATCTGTGAATAGAGATAGTTTTACTTCTTGCTTTCCAATTTTTCTTTCCTAATTGCTCTGGCTGGAACTTCTAGTGTGAGGTTGAATAGAAGTGGCAAAAACAGGCATCCCTGCCTTGTTCCTGATCGTAGGTGGAAGGTTTTCCATTTTTTAGTACTGTGTATCTTGTTAGCTTTGAGATTGTGTGTGTGTGTGTGTGTGTGCATGTGTGTATGATAAATGCCCTCTACCAGGTTGAGGGAGTTCTTTTCTATTCCTAGTTTGTTGATTGACTTTTCATGAAAGGGTGTTGGATTTTGGCAAAGGCTTCTTCTTCAACAACTGAACTGATCATGTGGATTTTTTCCCTCTTCTCCTTTTGCTCCCACTTTCACTGATGGAAAGTTCTGACCCAAACCAAGCAGTTGGGACTCCAAATGGGGTAGCAACCATCTCTTCCCCTGAGAGCAATTCTTGGTTTGGATTTCTGAGGGTAGAGGGTCCACCTGAGAAAATCAGGCAGCTAGAGAATAGAGTCTTGCAGAGCTGAGAGTATGGGGTGGGAGTGGGTCCCAGAGGTGTCACCAACCTCAGGTATGTCCTGCTATCTGTGGGGTCCCCAAAAGGCTGGCTGGGCATGGAGGCCCTGATACCGGGCCAGGCTCCGAGATGGGGAAGCTTGCAGGCCATGCCTTTTGGTGGGCAATGGGCATTAGGCTGGGACAAACCTCCCTTGTTCTTGTCATTCATTCATTCATTCATTCATTCATTCATTCATTCATTCATCACTTCAGGGGTCAAGTTCTCTAGAGCAGTGGTTCTGAAACTTGCTTAAGCATTGGAATCCACTGGAGGGCTTGTCATAACATGGATCACTGGGCCCACTCCCAGAGTTTCTGATTCAGGTCTGGGGAGGAGCCTGAGAATCTACATTTTTTTTTTAAAGATTTTATTTATTATTTATTTTAGAGAGAGAAAGTGTGCGCAAGCGGGGGGAGTGGCAGAGGGAGAGAGAGAATCTCAAGCAGACTCCCCGCTGAGCATGGAGTCTGACATGGGGCTCGATCTCATGACCCTGAGATCATGACCCGAGCTGAAATCTGGAGTCAAACACTTAACCCACTGAGCCACCCAGGCGCCCTGAGAATCTACATTCCTGACAAGTTCTTAAGTGCTGGTGCTGCTGGTTTAGGAACTACACTGGGAGACACACCCCCTAAAAGCCGAGCCTGCTGGGGATGGGGATGCAAGGGATTCCCGGAGGGCAAGCTTTGTTGTGAAACCTGTAAGAGAGGGTGGGACGAAGAGAGGATGGGGGAGGAAGCTGGGCACTCATGAGGGTTCAGCAGGAGCTTGGCCTCCCCTGACCCCAGGAGGGGCCCTACACTTGTGCTGGCTCAGGAACAGAGGGCTGGGCTGTTCTAGCCCCTTATGGGCCAGTCACTGTTTGGGGCTCTCTTGGGTGGCACAGGTGAGGTGGCCTCCTCCAGGGACTGTGCAGGTAGGGATCTGGGAGAGGATGGACAGCATGTGCTGTGAGCACCTACCATGTGCCAGGTGTCGCTCTCAGCATTGTCTGTATGGCAGGGATGAGCGTGGGCCTACCCTCCTAGCTCTGGCATCCTTCTGGAAGAGACTGATAACAACAGAGACATACTGTAATGTCAGGTAGAGACGGGTGCTGTGCAGAAAGATGAGGCAAGGGTGGGGGGGTCAGAGGGAGGACCCAGGTGGGGGTACTTCAGATGGGAAGGCGAAGACAGGCCTGGTGGATGGGTCTAAGTCCTCATTTCAGGTCTGGTGGGGAAGACCTCCTGTTTCGTGGATGAGGAGACAGGAGGGAAGTAAAGGGCCGTGCCCAAATTCACCCAGCAGTGGCAGAACCCCGAGTTGGACCAGTTTGACTCTGAGGAGGATTGCTGAGCCCTGTCCCCACCCTACTGGCATCTAGCCCATCCCTCAATGCCCTTGCCTGGGACCAGACTCTCTGAGGGCCTGAGCTGCCAGCAGATCTGGGCGCTCTCATCTCAGCCTGCTGGGCCGCATGTCCCAGATAAAGTATCTGCCCTCCCTCTGTTGCCCTTCCCCACCCACCCCATCCTCCAGGGCCCAGCCACCAGCCTGCCCCGCCCCCTCGTTTGTTTTTCACCCTGGTCGCTGGTGGTTTTTCTAGAGCAGCACTGTCTAGTAGAACTTTCTGACATGCCAGAAATGTTCTAGAAGGGCTCTGTCCAGTAGCCACTAGCTACATGTGGCTATTAAGCACTTGAACTCTGGCGAGACTGAGAAACAAAATTCTAATTTTTTATTGAAGTATGGTTGATTTTTTTTAATTGAATTAACAAAATTCTCATTAAACATTTTTAAAATCAATTTAAAGGTATGCCCAAGTTAGCCACATGTGGCTGGTGGCCATTGGACTGAATGGCATGAGCCTAGATCCTCAGGAGGCGGCCCTGCTGCCCCGCACAGAAATCACTGTTGGGCCGGGAGAAGTCTAGTACCATCTCTCTAGGCCGGAAGTGGAGACACATTGGCAGACATTGCACCTTCTCCCAGGGGAACTGATCCCCTTGGCCAAATCCCAGACGTGCTTCTGGTGACTTTATGCCTGGCCTATGTAAAATTCACCCTCTGGCCTACGAGGTTCCCGGTGTGTCCCGGATGACTGCCGCTCTTCAAAGGTCCGTACGGGTTCTGTAAAAAGTCAAGCCAGCCGACGGAGGTTTGTGGCCAGAAAGTTTGGGAAACGGGGTGAAGCAAAGTTAAACAGGATTCTTCACTGCACAATTTAGAGCTTTTAACATGCCAGAGTGTGTTGTGAATTTCCAAGGGGTGGACAATAGAAGCAATGTTTCTTAAACTTACTCGACATGGAACCCTTTCCTGATGGGAGTGCTGAGCTGGACAGGTGCTGTGGAACGTAGTTTAAAAAATGCCCTTCTCATGGTTTAGTGTCTCTAGCGGACCCCTCAGGAGGCCAGGATAAGGTTTCGTTTTCTTTCCATCCTTATTCCCCGCTAGCTTGCTGAGGGAGAGAGAGGGAGGCAGGGACTTAACGTGTCCCCTCAGTGGCTCATTTGTTTTTATAATGTTTATTCATAGGAAACAGTGGCCCCGTGCCTCCCATGCATCAGGCCTGTGCCGGGCAGTGGGATTGGCACACTCAGCAGGCAGAGCCGGCCACCCTCCGCTCTCTGGGTCTGTCCCCCACCACACACACGCACACGCACACACACACGCACATACACACGTACATGGAGGGGTCTTGGAGCTTTCCAACCTTCCTGGTCTCAGCTCTAGCACCCCACCCTCTCCCAGGCCCTGAGGTGCCTCGATGTTGCAGCCAGAGGCTTGGGGCTTCAGGAAGGCTGGCTGGGCAGCTCTCCTTTCAGACCGCAAGTGGTCTGGGTTCCATGGGCCATGCTCACCAGCTCCTTCACTTGAGCGAGGCAGCAGAGCGAGCTTCCCCGGCCTTCAACTGTCCTCAGCCTTGGTGGCCTGGGAGGGGTGCCCACACAGCTGGTCAGTGCAGTTCAAGGCAGCCTGGGTGCCCAGCACACCTGGACTCTGACAAAACGTCTTCCCTGTTGGCCGGGGTGGCTGCAGTGGCCCGTAAGGTGGTTGACATGTGTCCTTTCCTGCCCTGACCTCGATGGCCACCCTCTGGCTAAGGGGCCTGCCAGGACCTTCCCAGGCATGTGCCCTTTCTGTCTCACCCCATCCTTGGCCTCTCCTTTTCCCTCTTTGCTGACTCCTCCCCATCACTGAACATGCTCAGGCATCTCCTGCCCTAAATCTCCTCTCCTGGTGGGAGAACCCAGTGGCCATGCTCCCTGTTCTCAACACCTCTCTTTGCTTATTCTTTCCTGAAACTTCTCTGCCTGGCTTCCTGAGCGCCATACCTCTGCCCACCCCCCAACCTGTCCCGGGACAGCCCTCGATTGACCGAGTGGACTATACTTCTGGGCCTGGCCCTTCAGGGTTGGAGTCTTGGGGTTCCAACCTTGCATCCTTGACCCCTCCGTCTGCCCATCCCCCTTGTGCTATCTGCTAACTGTTCCCCTCTCCCGGACCTCATTGTCTCTCGCTTCCTCCCTGGGGCAGCTGCTGCTTCTATTCAAGTTCCCCTAATTGGTCCTCCTGCTGCAGCCAGAACGGCTTGAGAAAGCATCATCTGATGACTCCCTGCTGCTCTGACGAGGCTGTCTGAGAACATTCTCTGGCAGCCCAGGCCCTACTCGATAGGCACAGCCCTGTCACAGCTGCACCCAACCTCTCAGGAGCCTGGACTCACTTTCCATCTGCCAAGCAGTTGTCTTTTCACCTTTATCCTGACATCTGGGCAACTCCTGTTCATCTTCAGTCTCAGCTTCAAGGTCACTGCTTCCAGAAAGCCTCTCTGTTCCCACCTAGGCACAGATCATGTTCTCCTTTGAAGGCTTTGTCGCATATAAGCGCCTCCCCGCTAGGCTGTGCATCCCGTCAGGAGAACAGGACTAGCCCCCACCTTGGAGCCTGCTGCGCAGCAGGCACTTAGTAAATCTTTACAGAGTGCCCTGGGCCCCTCTGAGGCTCTGCCTGGGGTCAGTGGAGAGCAGGGAGTGTGGATCCAGGTATATTCTCAGCCAGGCAGGAGATGGTTCAGGATCTGGGTGCATGGATGTTTGCCCAGGGGCCAGGGGAGGGTCATAGGGAAGGCTGTGTCCTGATCTTGGTGCAAATGCCTTTTGGGTACCCTTAGACCCTCCTGCCTCAGTAGCTGAGCTGAGGGCCTGATACCCCTTTTGAAGGTAGGTCTGATTCCCAGTGCGGGAAGAGGTCATGCTGGGCCAGGGGAGCAGGAGACCTGGGCTTCCTGTCCTGGCTCTGCCAGTGACTCACTGTGTGACCTTGGAAAGAAAGATCTTCCCAGGTCAGGGCCTCAGTGTCCCCCCTTTAGTGCAGTGGTTGGGCTGGGCCTGTGCGGGGTCTGCAGCTGGTCACTGGTAGTCCTCTGCAGCTCTTGTTCTGGGCACAAGAGGGCAGCCAAGGGCTTTGGAGCACCGAGGAATGTGGGCCAACCGCTTTAAGGAATCTGCTCTTTACTGAGCCCAGCGCTGGGGGGGCGGGGGAGGGGGGCTCTCATTTCTGACCAAAGGAACTGCGCTAGGCTGGAAGCTCACCCAGGGCACCTTGAAACTGGCATGACAAGGAATCTGATTTCCCAACTGCCGCCTCCGAGCTCTGGGCACGGCAGTGGGAGGCCAATGGCCTGCGTCTCTTTCCACAGTGGTCCTTTGCTGTTGCGACCATCACAGAGATCCCCCCTGTCATCTTCCTCCCCAACTTCCTTGTGCAGAGGAAGGTGCTGAAGCCCCTCCGGACCCAGACGGGAGGAACCATCATGGTAGGTGGGGAGGCAGGCGGAAGCAACTGCTGGGCTCCGGACCCCCGCGCCTCTGGGCTTTTGCTCACCCTGGGCTCTCCATCTGGAATACACTCCGCCCACTTTGTAGTTGAACAAAATCCTGAATATTCCTCAAGGCACAGCAACAACGACTCTTTCTCCCGAAGGCTTTCCCACGTGCTCCAGGACATTGAATTCCTTGTTCCTCCCCGCCATTGACCTCCTATTAGAGTTACCGTATTTGCTGGTATATAAGATATATCTCCATTCCCCAGAGAGTATATCCTCAAACTATGGCTTCAGTGTACTCAATTCAAAATGGAAAACCAAACCCCCATGACTTCAGTGATGGGCGATGCTCCCCTCACCCTGCATCATGGGTGGGGCAGTAAAGAACACTTGCAGCAAAATTAGGTTGCGTATCCCATATGTAGTTGTCTTTAAAATTAGCCACAGGCTGCCGAGTTAATTGGAGGTAGAGGCACGTTGCAGTTTTAAATGTAGGATGAGCTAATCCAGAGCTGGATCAAGACCTAATGATCCCGATAGTTTTCTTTTTAGCTCTGCAAATTTGTACCTTGTTTTGTTTGTTTGTTTATTGGAATATGACTGCCCAACCCCAAACAATGATTTCCTACAGGATTTTGGTATTCAGTCTGCCATACTTCCATGGGCAAAAAACTGTCTATTTTCCCTTTGAAAGCCCCATTAAGATCATTGTCAGCTCACCTGTGATCATAACTACTTAACTCTGATTTCTTCCAGTTTCTTGGCAAAATTGCAAAGGGGCTTATGCACCGCACATCTCATATGCCAGCCAATCTGGTACTTGCTTCCAAGACTGAGTCTGAGTTTGCTGGAGGATGGGTGCCTCCTGAACCCTACCTCATAGGTCAGCCCTACCTCAGAGCTGGCTGGACGTGGTGTTTATGGAATGAATGAGTGAAGCTGTGAATGAGTGAGTGAGGGAATCGGTTGCCTGTGCCTCTCACCCTGTGCTTGTCTCCAAAGGCAGGGAAGCTGGCCATGGAGCGAGGCTGGGCCATCAATGTGGGTGAGTGCCCTGGCCAGCCTGGCCTGCTGGGTCCTGGGGGCTGGGAGGGCCAGGAGGAACCTGAGGGCAACCTGAAGAGTTGAGAGGCTCTGGTGCCTTATTAAGTGGGATGGGCGAGGGTATGCAGCCATCTGGTGTCTGGGAGGGACCAACCCGTGCCTCCATCTGGGGTGGGATCCTTATCTAAAGGAGTTCCCCAGTTGGCTCTCCAGCTCTGCCTTTGCATACTTCCAGTGACAAGGAGCTCACTCCCTCTGCAAAAGCCTTCACCATCCCCTGGGCAGCCCTGGGTGGGGCTAAAACCTGCAGCATTTCAGAGTCTTTCCTGAAAAACTCCATCAGCCTCCTGGGGCCCAGGACAGTCTACAGGGCCTTGGTCACGTGATGGATAGACAGGCCCGGGGTCAATACCACGGCCTTCTCAGGGGCCTGAGGGCCAGCACTCTGCAGTCCCCTGGACTCTCCTGCAAGATTGGCTCATGGGAGGGCTGCACACATCTTCCTTGTCTCGTCCTCATCTGTCCCTCTTTGAGGTGCAGCACTTCACAGTTAGCAAAGCTCTTTACGGTCTGGCCTCTCATTTGAGCTGGGCACTGTTGTTGTCAGTCCCATTGTATCGATGAAGAAATAGGTGTGGGGAGAGGCCTGGTGGCTTGCTCAGAGTCCCAGAGCAGAGAACCCCTACCTTTGGCTGTGAGCTCTACAAGGCTAGGGGCTGGGGCTCTTCCATCTTGGTATTGCCAGGTAGCCAGCATTAGGTCTGGCATAACCGTGATGTTATGCTATACTGCTAAGTGGATGATTGAAGGAGACATGCCCTGTGTGTCTACAGCAGGGTCCTCACAAAGACTCAGGGAGGCCCTTCCCACATGGAAGATGTTATGACCTGGTAGAGGTTAAGAGCCCAGGTCCTGATCCAGCCTGGGTTTGAATCCTGGTTCTGCATGGCAGTCAGCTGTGTGATCCCAGGCAAGGTGCTGGTTTTCTGTGTGCCTCAGTTTCTTCATTTGTAAAATGGAGGTGATGGTAACAGTGTCCCCATTTGGGGCTGTAGGGAGGTTTCAGTGAGCTCTGTGCCCAGTTAGGAGTTCATGATTGGCTATTATCTCATTGTTAAGATCCATTGACAGCCTGTTGGCATGAAAAGAGGCCAGTCCTTTGTAGCGGTGGGCCCTGGATTCGACCTGCTGGGTGGGGCCCTGAAACTCAGGTCCTTGTAGGGGTTGCAGGGCAGTGGGCTCTCAGAGTGGGGGAGAGGTGGGAGCCAGACCCTGGTGTCCAGGGCCTCCCATTGCCATGGGTGGCCATGACCAGCAGAAGGTGCCCTTCCTGACCATTCCTTTCTACCACCTGCAGAATGTGGGTGGTCCTAGCATAAACGGGTCCCCCACAGCCTCACCACCCCTTCCTGGCATGGGAAGTCACATGGAGGCAGGCCTGGGCCCTATAGAGGCAAGGAACAACTTTTTGCCTCGGGAAAGATGAGCTCCTGGCCCCTGGGGGTTGTGATGGGCACTGGGGGCTGACTTGTCAGGACAGCGCAAGAGGTTTCTTGCTCCGGACAGGGATGGCGGTGATGGCAGAGCTGTCTCCTGACTTGGGGATGGTGACGTGCTCAGGTGCTCGGTTCACTTTGCCAACCTGGAGTTCCAGGAGCCTGTCCCTGGGAGCTGAGCAGGCACAGGGTGTGGGCCGGAGGGGGGCGGGTGACCACACCACGTCTGCTCTTCCACAGGTGGGGGCTTCCACCACTGCTCCAGTGACCGGGGCGGCGGCTTCTGCGCCTATGCGGACATCACACTGGCCATCAAGGTGCGCCGCGAGCACATGGGTCCTCGCTCCAGGGGCCCTCCCTGGAACACCCCCGCCACCCCCAATTGGGTGTTCTCCTCCACATTACAGAAAAGGGAACTGGATCCCAGGAGGGGAGGAAGCTGGCAGGTCGCACAGCCAGGCTGGGACTCCAACCCAGACCTGACACTTCCTCTTCTGCATTGTCTGTGCTGCGGGGGGGGGGGGGGGGGGGACAGTGTGGCCTCAACAATGGTGGGGACTGGAGAGGGGCAGCCCATTTGTCCACAATATAGGGAGCGCATCGCTCTACCGGAGTGAGGAGGAGATGGGCATAATGATGGGGATGGCTGGTTCCGGCAGGCCCAGCCCTGCGCCAGCCTCCATTTGCCCTCCTCACCTCATTTACTCCTCCCCTGTACAGAGGAGGAGACCCTGGCCCAGAGAGGCGAGGGGCAGGGCGGGCACTGGCCTACACCTCTGCTGGGTTGCAGAGTTCCCTTTAAGCACCCTGTGCCTGGCCTGATTCTGGGCGTCAGGGTTGGGCTGGCACGGTCCCTGTTCTCACAGAGCACACAGACTAAATGGGGGCAGCGGGGCAAGCAGGTCAGCAGACCCTGGCCATTCAGAGAGGGGGACACACGGGAGACCTTCCGAGAGGGTGAGGGAGGGGAAGGAAGGCTTCCCAGAGGAGGAGACATGAGAACTTGGCCTTGTAGGATAAGGCAGAGAATGCAGGATGAAGTTCCAGGCACAGCCTTGAGGGGAGGTTCCCTCTTTCAACCCCTATATATTCCCCTAGGAATCCTGGGCTGTCTCTGAGGGCTAGCCCGACTACCCTGCTCCTGACCTCCAGCCTGCCAGGGTACAGCACATGCTGCCTCCTCCAGGGAGCCTTCCCTGACCGTGCACACATGCTTCTCTCGAGCTGCACGGGCTTCTCCTGGGTGTGGGAATTCTTCTCCCGGTGGCCTGATTGCCCACAAGTGTGTCCAGCCTCCCACCTGACCCCTCCTCAACTAGGAATCCCCCAGGGGCTATGTCTTCTGGCCTGTGTGGGTCCTCACTGCCCCCTCCCTCCCCTGGCAGTTTCTGTTTGAGCGAGTGGAAGGCATCTCCAGAGCCACCATCGTTGATCTCGATGCCCATCAGGTGAGTACCCTGTGGGGGCTGTGGTCTCATGGCCCTGCCTCCCCAGGCCCCCATCAGCTCTGTCACACGGCCCCCCACTGTGGAGCTCCCTTCCCCCTGGGAACATTGCCAAGCGCCAGGCTGGGCCTCTGCCACCCCCACCCTGATCTGCTTCTCTCCTTGCTGCCCATCTTCTGCACCTTGGGCTGGAAGTGGAGGGTCTGTCTTTGTCCCTCTGCCCCGCTCAGCCCATCCTGGGCACTGGGTCTTCCTCATTGCTTCTGTCAAACCCAAGGGTGCTTCCTCCCTTCTGACTGCCCAACACACCAGGCTGAAGACTCTTCCTAAAGCCCAGTCTGGCCACGCCACTCTCATGTTCTAAAGCCTGCTGTGGCTCCCCAGTGCTTCCTAGTCAGGTTGGGGTGCCACCCCCTGCAGATAGCTGAAAACTATTGTGGACCTGCCCCTCAGACAAATGCTCGCACGCATGATTTCAGGGTTGCTGGGGCCCGAGGCCACTACTTAAGAACTCACTGCCTGGGGGTGAAGCAGCAGAATGCAGGGCCTCCTCCTCAGGACTCCAAATATAGGGCTGGCTCCTCTGGTCAGACAGGGCGGGACATGCAGTGGGCTCTCGAGGACCCCTCCCACACCCCTGCTGTTGTGTCTTTGTGCTAGTGGGTGCCTTGCTTGGGGGGGGTTCCTGTGACACTGAACTCCGGTACCAAGTCACACCTGCACAGCCCTTCCCAGTTTACCTTTCCCATTCCTGACCCCCGCTGATCCTGCCACAGACCAGAGAGGGTGGCAGGGCTAGAATTCCTTTTTCAGTTCGTGGAGAAGATACTCAGAGGGTTGGGGCTCACTCAAGGTCACACCAGAAGACCATGGGGCTGGGATTTGAGGTTGAATTCCAGCTCTGCCACTTAACAGCCAAGAAACCCTCTGCCTCCAAGGGCCAACTGAGCTGCCCAGGCACGTGGGCCATTTCCTGGGGTGTGTGCGGGGGTCCTGTCTTTGCTGAGGGTGCCCGTGTGCAAGCAGCTTTCATGTCCTCCCCACAGGGCAATGGGCACGAACGGGACTTCATGGGTGACAAGCGCGTGTACATCATGGACGTCTACAACCGCCACATCTACCCCGGGGACCGCTTTGCCAAGCGTAAGCTGCCCCCTCTTCCTCAGCCTTAAGTGCACTCATACTTGGATGGAGCTCTCTGTCCTGAGTGTTCCCTACATGCTGGGTTCTGCAGAAGTCACTTCAGTTATCCTCAGCATCCCTGGAAGGTGGGGATTGCTCCCATTTTATAGACATGCAAACTGAGAATTAACTCACTTGACCCATCCAAGATCACATAAACTTGTCCAATAAACAACACGTGTGGGTCCTTACATTAGGGAAATCACCAGAAGAAAAAAAATAGAACCCCTCCTGCGTATGCATTTGTCTGGTAGAAAACAGGGAATGACAAAAAAGAAACGAGAGGAAAAATAGGATAAAGAGAAAATTCAAAATAAGATGGCAGAAACCAAGTCAAATATAATGGTTGTTAAAATAAATGCAAGTGGCTTAAACTTACCAATCAAAAGGCAGAGACTCCCAGATGAATTTTGAAAACACAGCACCCTGGCCACTTTGCAAATAGGGGACATTTATGCAGTAAGGGGACATTTATGCCAATGGATCTACTGAGGGTAATTCAGTCCCAGGTGTGGCCCAGGGGCCCGGTTTCTGAATGGAGACTAGAAGGTGCTGGATTTGGGCCTGAGGGCACAGCAGGTGTCCACATTTCCAGGTGGAGGCTCAAGGAGGCAATGAGATCAGATGTCACCCACATGGGTCTCTAAATCCCTAGGGCAGAGTGTTTTAGCTGCAGTCCTTTCTCTCCCTTGGTCCCCCTTGCAGTTCTTGGTGCTCTTTAGCTTCATTTTGGGTGGAATGAGGCAGAGCGGTGCTGGCATCAGACTGTTTCCAGTCCTGCCTGGGGCACTGACAGGGACCCAGGCAACTTTGACCTTCCTGAGCCTATTTCCCTTCTTTGCACGTCGGGACTCTTCCTGTCTCCCCCACAGAGGCCATCAGGCGGAAGGTGGAGCTGGAGTGGGGCACGGAAGACGATGAGTACCTGGATAAAGTGGGGCGGAACCTCCAGAAGGCCCTCCAGGAGCACCCACCCGACGTGGTGGTGTACAACGCAGGGACCGACATCCTGGAAGGGGACCGCCTTGGGGGGCTGTCCATCAGCCCACAGGTGCGTCCGGCCCCTGGGGGGGGGTGGGGTCCACGGGCAAGGCAGGCGGCACAGGTGCTTCTCCTGGTGTGGGGGAGGGGCCGGCCGGGACTTCCGAAGCTGCAAGGACCCCGGCCCTCCCCCATCCCTCTACAGGGCATCGTGAAGCGGGACGAACTGGTGTTTCGGATGGTCCGTGGCCGCCAGGTGCCCATCCTCATGGTGACCTCGGGAGGATACCAGAAGCGCACGGCCCGCATCATTGCTGACTCCATCCTTAATTTGTACAGCCTCGGGCTCATCGGGTCCGAGTGCCCCAGTGTCTCGGCACAGAACTCGGACACACCTCTGCTGCCGCCTGAGGTGTCCTGACCACGCCGCTGCCCTTCTGCTCTTCTGTGCGGCCCCCCGCCTGCCTTGGCCCCGCCCGCCCCTCACTGCTTCTCCTTTTCTAACCACAGGGGCGGCGGGGGGCGCAGCTGCCAGGAGGCGCTGAGGGGCAGGGGCCTGTCCCTGACTGGGCCGGCCTTGGGGGCAGCCCCTCCGCTCTCCCCATTGGGTGTCAGGGGGTCTCCAGGCCCCTCTGTGGGTGGGGGCAGAAGGCAGGGCCTGAGTCCCAGAAGACCTCACATGGGGTCACCGTCTGACCAGGCCCTGCAGAGGCAGGCAGTTTCGCAAGGAGGGAGGACGGCAGGTGAGGCTTTGGGGGCACAAGTCATGGGATTTGTTCCACCCTCTCCTCCTGATGTCAGGGAGGGCCCGAGGGGCCATGGGTGCCCATGTAGGTGGGGCTGAGAGCTGGGTGCTGCAGGTAAGCCTCTGCTGGGGTGGGCTCTGGATTCCCAGCCAGCAGGTAGGAGCCCTGGTCCTGGATGTGAGGGGTGGCAGGGAAGGGGTGCGAGTGGGTTTTCCCATCTGGTATTCCCCTTCAATAAAGCAAGGTCTGGACCTGCTTTCCTGAGGCTCCTCAGTGGCAATAAGGGGAGGGGAAGGCCTGAGGAGCCCCCAGTCCATGCTTCAGCCATGGTCTTGCCTGTTATGGAGAGTAGTAGGTTTTGGGGGAAGAATGCTTGGCTCAGTGATGGGCCTCAGCACTGGAGGCTTGAGGGGGCCGCCAACCCCAGTGGGGAGGGGACAGAGGAAGGTGAGGCCCAGAAGGGGACCTTGGGGATGGGGGCAGGTGGCCAAGCTGGGACCTGAGGCCCCAAGTAAGGACCGAGGTGCTGGTGGCCAGGCTGGAGTTCCTAGAGGGAGGGCAGAGGTAGGTTGTATGGGTAGGATCTAGGGTAGGGCCTTGAGTTAGGGGGACTGTAGCCTCCACTGGCCTCACCCAAAGTGCCCAGGCCCTGATTGTGCTTGGAGTCCAAGGTCCCAAGTGGGCCCTGACCTCTGGTCTTTGAAATGCCCCAGACCCTGACCTTGTCCTCAGCTCTAATCTGAAGGGGACTTCCAGGGTCCCCCAGGAGGCTGGTGGGGGGGAGCATCCACCCCTCATTCCCTGGGTGTGTCTTAGACAGTGATCACAGGTGGGGGGGGGTGGGGAGGGAAAGTGGGCCAGCTGAGGCATCCCCGTCCCCAATCAACCCCACCTGGAGGACTCATGTTCATTACCATATGGGGGTACTCTCACATTCTCCCACATTCTCCCTTGGTGCTCCCTCTGCTGGGGGGCGGGAGGAAGCGTTTCAGAATCATGAACTATCAAAAAGACTGACCTCCTGGACTAGACCTTGAGGCACTAACCACACCCTTGGACTCCCTCACCTGCCCCCCGCCCTTGCCATTGGTTTCTCTGCACCTGACTGAAGGTACCTAACATCCCCTCATTTCCACCTGGGGCCTGTGACCTCTGGGGGCAGGCAGTGGGCTTGCTTCATCACTGTTGAGCTTTTTGTTGAGAACCATAAAGGCTCTTCTTGATTGGACCGGCTGCTGTGTATTCTTGAGATGAAGCATCCTTACCTCCTAAGGATTAAAGGAAGTAAAGATTTAAAATTCACATAGCACGAGGCCTGACCTCAAGAGCTGCCCAATAAATGCTAGTATTTCATTTTGTTCTCAGAGTCCAATGAAGTAGGTCATTGTTCCCATTTTACAGATGAGACGACTGAGACTCAACAAGGCATTTGCCCCAGGCCACGCATGTGGTAGAGCCAGGTTTGAACCTAGCTCTGCCAGATACCTAAGTATATGTTCGCAGATGCCTCAGATTTGGCAAGAGTGAAGGAATGAGGTGGGGGTTGTTGCTCTCCAGACATAGGGGGGTCCAGGGTCTGGGAATGTGTGGGGAGGGGATGCAGGCGAGGCCGGGCTGTGCTGGCGGCTCTGCCCAGGGTGGGAGGCAGCTGGTGGGCCCCGGCAGGGCAGCAGGTGGGGTGGGGGTGGGGGTGGGGTCTTCCAGCCCTGGGCTGTGGTTGGAGCATGTGGATGGAGCACGGGGATGGGCTGGGCTGGGGCAGGGGGGTCCAGGCAGGTGGAGAGTAGAGCCTGTCCTCAGCCTGGTAGAGTGACCAGGGCATCCCCAGTGTTAGTGGCACAGCCTGGGTGGGAAGCAGGGTGGCCCCCAAGTGTTCATGCCAGGGACAAGGACGGCAGGTGAAGATATTGGGCAGGGGTGGGCAGGGGTCCAGTTCAGCCTTGTGCTGGGCGTAAGGAGGGGGATGAAGGCCGACAAGGGCCAGGCCCTGTTCCAGGCTCTCGGCAGGCAGGGATGAACGTCACAGCAGTCTGAGGTAAGAACTATTTTCATCTCCGTCCTATAGATGTAGACACAAGGCATACAGAGGGTTGGTTAGTTGCTTGAGGCCCACAGCTGGTGAGCAGAGGAACAGGATTTGAACCAAGGCTCCAGAATTATAAGCTCTTTCCTCATCTGTAGGATGGGGCCTTTGAGGGTCCTCACCTAAAGGCGGTTCCAGGAATAAATGCCGTAATACATGGAATGCATTTAGGGTGCCATGTGGCATCTTCTTAGCCCCCAGTAAATGTCAGTCATGATGATGACCATTCTCCTATAGGTCAGCTTAAGAATCAAGGACAGTTGAGGTGAAGCGTTCAGGATCTGTTCTTAAGATCTGTGTGGTTTGCTGTTTGCACCTAAGTTATAAAAACCCAAGGAACATGCCGGGCTCTGTGAGGTGCTGAGGGTCTGGCACAGCAGCCCAGGGTGAGAGTGGGGACAGGCTGGGGACAGACACATGCTACGGGGAGAACTTGGGGAGCAGGCAAGCTTGGGAACACACTGCCCAGTGGGAGCCCACCGTGAGCAGCCCTGATGCCTGGCAGGTGTGAGATTTCTGCAGAAGACTCCATGCAGAGCCTCCTGGAGATCTGGAGCACGAACATCTGACGGGGGGCAGAGCAGCCCTTCCCACCCCGGTGCACAGGGGCGTGGGCAGACCTTGGAGCCTGAGCCCGCTGCATGGGAGCCCTGCTCTACCTGGGCCTCAGTGTGGGGCCTTGGGCCAGTGACTTAGCCTCTCTGAGCCTCCTTCCTCAGCTGTCCTGGTGAGTCACAGTCCTGAGCCCACAGGGATGGAGTACATGTGTGTGGGGGTGACACTGGCGGCGCCTCAGAGCCTCAGAGCCACCCTCCCCGCTCCTCCCTGGAGACCCTGGTGCCATGCCTGGCTGGTGGGCCAGCTGAGGCCTGGGGAGAAGAGGTTTCATCTGCCCGAGCTACAGCTCTGTTCTCCACCGGGGCTAGCTGGGGGGAGCTCAGACAGGCATCGGAAACAGCAGTGCCCAGCTGCAGCTAACCACCCATGGGGATGCCTGAAGCTAGGCTAACAGAGCCGGTGGGGGAGTGGGGTGGGCAGAGGCAGAAATGAACGTACCAGCCTGCCGTCTTGGGTGTAAACAGAGGTGGGTGCTGGCACAGGGCCCTTCCACCCTAGCGGGACTCCCCAGCAGATTGGAAGGAGACTTAGGACCCTCCCTGGCTCCTCAGCCAAATGCTTGAGGTTTAAGGCCAGGACCTCCTCCAGGGAGACCCACTCTTGAGTTGGTTTTATTTTGCTCAGCCAACACTGGCAGGCGACACCCTGATCTGGGCTCAGGGCCAACATGGGGAGGCTCAGTGCCCTACCCTGGGAGTGATACTGTCCCGGGATTTTTTCTGAGGCTGCAGGGTACAGCGATTAATGCTTGGGCTCCCATCCCTCACCAGCCTGGCTGAGTCTCACCTCCTCCCTTGCTAGCCCGGTGACTTGTCCTTTCTATGCCTCAGCTCATGTATCTGCAAGGTGGGGGCCATAGTACCTACCTCTCGGTTGTCACGAGGATTGAACAAGTTTGTAAGTTGCTTAAAGCAGGGTCCAGCATGGAGTTGTTGATCTTAAAAAGAAATCCGTTATTTTACCAGCCCCAAAAAATGGGTTTATTTGGGAATGGCAGACAATTGCAATGTGGGACAAACAAGCTATGGCAAAACCCATAAGCTGGTCCTTAATAAAGGAGAGGAACATTATTTTATGGAGAAGGGGAGGAAATTGAGAGGGGTTGTTCTGAAGGAAAGCCCAGCTGGAGAAAAGCAAGAGTTGAGGGCGCCGACGGTTTCCCACAGGCTGAGTTGCTGGGGTAGTCAGTCTCTTGTAGGAGATGCAGTGTGCATCTTTTCCTATTGGGAGCTATAAATGACGATTCTTTCCTGTGGAGGGTTCTTCTGTTGGGGTCTGAATGACCGCTTCCTGTAATTGACGTCCAGTGGTGTGATGTGAGGGTTCCCCCTGCTGGCCTCCCGGTGCCATGCTAGTGAAGTTTTCCTTTATTAATTTTCAGAGTAAGCACTCAGTACACATTACCCATCATCATGATCACTTTTAAAAATGAGGAGACAGAGACTCAGAGAAGTGAAGATCACACAGTCAGGCAACGGAAAAGCCAGGGAATGGACCCAAGTCCATCTAACTGCAAAACCGGTGCCCTTTCCCCATAACTTTTGGGCAAAGGGTTGGAATGAGACGATCTTGGGGAGCATTGTGTCCTGCAGGCCACCCAGACCTCTCAGCCCCTCCCTGGCGCACACCCTGGCCAGCAATCCTGGGAGAGGCAGATGTCAGCACCCCAGTGTCCAGATGAGACCGGGAACCTGGAGGGGAAAAAGCAGCCTCCTTGGTCCGTGGAGAGTGGTGGCAGGGCCAGGGAGCGGGCAGAGTGGCAGTAAGTGGGTAAGCAGCCATCTGCTCGAGCTGGGGCCTGGAAAGATGAACAGCGTCCGTGTCCTGCCCTTGAGATGCTCTTCAGCTGTAGGACGCACATTGGGCTTTCTGCAGCTTGAATTGTGCAAGCACAAAGTGAATTTTTAAAAATAAAACCAAGCAGGCAGCTGAGAAGTGCTTTATGAATTGGCATGTGTGTAGTCAGAGCTGAGGGTCCCTGGGACGAGCTGTCCCACCTGCTCATTGCGCAGATAGCACACGGAGGCCCAGCCTCGCGCCACTGCAGCTGGATGGGGCGCGCTGGGGTGGAGGAAAGGGAAGGCTGTCCTTCGCAGAGGGCCTGCTCAGATCCTGGCTCAGTGCGGGCAGTCACCACCATTGCTTTGTCTGTAGGAAGCATGAGGCCCACGGAGGGCTGTAAAGGAGCCTAACATCCCCGGTGAGCAAATGAACCAGAACCCAGCCTCCTGGATTCCTCCTGTCAGTCTTCTTATAAGGGGTGGCAGGAGGGAGGGACAGAGGGGCCATGTTGAGCACCGATAGAAAGTGCTTTCAGGAAGAGGACGTGGGGACGCCCTCCCACGACAAGCCACACAGCCTCCGTGCCCCTCTCTTTCCTCTCCCTGTTCATCCTCACAGTGGCCTCCCTGGGCGGGGACCTTGAACCTCATTTAAGGTCTAGGACACCAAAGCTCAGAGAGGCACAGAGCACTTGTCCAAGGCCACACCTGGCCAAGTGGCAGAGGATGGGCTCTGCCACCTCCCGGGTGTTTTTCTCTGCATTCCCTTGTCACTGTTAGGATTAAGACACTGTTGACGGGACAAGTAGGAACCATGAGCTCTGCCGAGGGGGTCTCTAGAGAAAGGACGCAGGCTGTGGAATTGGTAGCCTTGGGTTCGAACCTGCCTCTGCTACTGGCCTGCAGAGTGACCCGGGGCCAGTGGCATCCCTTCTCTGAGGCTCACTTCTCCCTCTCCAAGGACTGTGTGACATTATGGAAGTGGGGCTGGCACAGAGTCTCTGGGGCATTCGAGGACGGAATTAGGATCCAGAGAGTGAGTGTGGGAGGGACCCTCCTGAGTCACCGTCCAACCCCTTGTTGCACGGACAGGAAACTGGAGACCTGGGGACGCGGGGGCCTTGCTCCATGCCGGAGCTGGGCCCCTGGGAGGCAGTGTAACACGGTGGCTAGAGCTGGGATTAGCTTCCCAGCCGGGCCACTCCCTGGCCTGGCTGTGCGGGCTTTCCTTAGACAAATCACTGCCCCGAGCCTGAGTCTTTTCCCTCATAAGCTGTGTTGGCATAGGCAAGTGCTCAATTAATGTTAGCTAATAATACTATTCCGGTGGGAATGAGGCAGGATGGTCTCACAGCCAGACCTTTCCAAAGGCCACGATAATGGCGGCCAACACAGCGCAGTGCTTCCGGTTCACGGCTTAGCCCCAGCACCCGGCCGGCACATCCTCGCACAGCTGTGTTCGCAGATGAGGAAAGGGGCGCAGGGAGGGTCTGTCTCCCAGCTGGGGTGTGCTCCCCGGCTCACCCCAGAGCCTGGCGCTGAGCCACTTCATGTGCTCCACCTTTGGGTGCCCCGTGGGGCGTGACCTCCCCCTTCTGGAAGGTGGGGGAGTGGAGGGTTTGCACAGCAGGGGCCTTCTGGCTAGGCTCTTCCTGGGACTTCACGCCCCTTTTCCGACTCTGCGTGTGCCGTGGCCTTGGAGCTCTGGCCAAGGTGTCACACGCAAGGAGGGAGGGGTTCCTGCTGGGCCAGAGGCCCACTGCCTTCTGGGACCCGGGAGCCAGTGCGCGCAGCCTGCTGGTCGTCTCGGTAACCGATACCCAGGCGGCTAGACAAAGTTATGGTGTGTGGCTGGGAGGCTATTTTGTCTAATATGCAAAAAGGCCTTTGGAAATTCCTGGAGCCCATCTGGTCCTAGTTACGCCACAATATTGCTGTCTCTTCAACTCACAGACAAGGGAACACTTTTATTTCTCCTTTCGGAGCTCAGGAATGTGCCTTAAATGCAGCCTGCAGCTGCCCGTTTGGTTCCCAGAGTTCCTTGATGGTGTGTCAGACCCATCATCCCTTTAAATGCCCACCGCTCCTTCCCCTCGGCTCCCCCCACCCCAGACAACCCCTCCGAATCCTGAGGGTACCATGGGGAGGGCTGAGGCCTCAGAGGTGGGCCTGCCTGGCTTTGCGATGTGCCCCTGACGTCTGCGCCTTCTTGTCCGTGGAACCAGAGACAGGAACTCCGGAGACGTGAACAAGGGCCTGGCTTGTGCAAGGCACTTGGTAAGTGCAGGTTTTCCAATCAGCTCCATGAATTGGAGACAGTTCCTTGACCGAATACAGGTGCTGCTAGCCTCTGTAAAATGGGGTCTGTAACTCTAAGGGATGGCGATAAGCTTTCCTTTTCTGCCTGGCACCTCTCCACCCACTGAGGCTGCCCCAAGAACCAGAAGGCAAAACGAAGAGAGACTCTGCATCTACAGCAGCTTCGAGGAGTCCAGGCAGGGCTGCCCAGGCGCGTCTCCCTGAGCGGGACTGTGTGTGTGTTTCTTCCCCGGACTTCTGGTCCCCGTGGGTCCCCTGGGGCTCCTGCAGGCTGCAGCGTCCAGAGGCTGGGTGCGGCTGCTCTGTGCACTCTTGCTGACACATGGCCCTCCCACCCTGGGCTGGCTGACCACCGGCTGCTACTCTGGTTTGGGGCAGCCGGCATCCTCCTCCCTTGCTTGGGGAGCTCCCACTCCTCCATCCCAGGCTGTAACAGTCACAGTGCCCTGCCCCAAAGGTGGAATGTGATGAAAATTCAGATCCTCCTCATCCAGCCCCCTCCTTCCAGGCCAGGGCAGGGCTGTATTTCCCCGCCCTCTGAGGTTGGATGTAGCCCTGAACTTGCTTTATGAACTGCGAGCTCAGGGGCTCGTGTATCTCCTGGGTGGAAGCTTTCTGAGCCAGCAGGTGAGTTTCATGACCCTTTGTCATGGCGATGGTGGGAGCATGTTTTGAGCCATAGCATCTCTTAGTCTGGGTCCCTGAAAGCCCAAGGTAAGTAGAGCCTCCATTCAAACAGGGGGTGGACGTTCGGTGTGAGTGAGAAATAAACCTTTGTTCTTTAAGGTTTTGGGTGGCTTGTTAGGAGCATTAACCTTGCCCACTCTGACTGACACATATTCCCTTTCCATGGTCACAGAGGTGGTTTAGTGATGCAATGTTACTCAAACTGGACCAGAATCCTTACCTAGACTTTTTTATTTTTGGGGATGAGTGGGGGAGGGATCTTGTTTCTTGAGTTATAGAGCAGTCATATTTTGACCACAAAGATAGAGCCCATCTAAGGTATGAAAGTGCAAAACGGAGGCAGAAAAAGGTAAAATGCGGTGGAGAAAGAGAATTCTGCCACGAAGAGCTGTACGAGTTGTGCACTACACAATTCTACAGAGTGCTATTTACACAGTTGTCGCGATATATTTGTTTATTCACCAGGACAATTTCCCAGCAGATGGCAGTCAAGTGTCTCGAGGAAATGGAACTTTTCTCTACTTGGCACAAATGTACTATGCAGGCTAAAAGCCACGCTGTGTCGAGACCCCAGTCTCAGTCCTTGAGTCCCCAGAGCTTCCTGAACTTGAGTACTTGGTAGAGTTGATTCTCTTGATAAATTCCCTTTGCTGCTAAACTGTGCTCACAACAGAATCATTGACACTCTAGGCACCAACAAGAGGCATCAAGCTCATTTTCCACTTTTCAGAGCAGACCTTAAGTGCTCTTAGCAATAAGAGTCCAACAACGAGAGGACACAGAGCCACCCTTAAAAGCAGGCTCACCGGCACCAACGACGCAGCAGGTGGAGGCCGTTCGTGTAGGTGCAGGTAACCCTTCCCCTCTCAATAAGCACCCGGATTCTTACTCTACCATGCTGCGGCCTGAAAATGGTTTGTAGTGGTAAATTTTTTTTCAGAGACACAGAGAAGACATTGTGTAGACTTCATCTCCTCTTAAATGGTTAAATTATAACTGTGTTGTTGCTTAAAAGGACAGACCAAAATTATCCAGAGAGTTCACAAATGTGTGGCTAAAGCTAGATAAATAATGCATCATTGTAAAAGAAAGGATGGTGTCCAGTGAGGTCCAGGCCCCCTGCTATTCCCAGCGCAGGGGGAGGCTGCCCCTCCAGCCGGGGCCCTGATCCCATGCTGCCCTGCGCACGATAGCTCACTCCCACGACCCTAATGCCAGGAGTTTCCAGGACAGGTTTAGGGGAGGTGGTGGGCTCTGGCGTCAGATGATCTGGGGTGGGGTCCTGGCGCTCGCTGCCTTTTCTAGCTGGATGACGCTAGATAAGTGCTCTTCCCTGTGGAGCCTCAGTTGCCACTTCTCGAAAATGGGAATGCTGACACCCACCCGAGGGGCTGCTGGGAGGGTCAGGTGGCATGGGAACCACCAGCGTGTAGTGGGTGCTCAGTGCACAGCGACGCGCCGGGTGGCTTTCTTGTCACGGCTCACCCCGTTGTCTGCGGCCCCTGCCAGACGGTGCAGGGGGCAGGGATCAGGTCTGCTCTCCCAGGGCCTGTGGGCACCCAGTAGGTGCTCCATAAACACTCTGTCATTGTTGCAGTTGTGAGGGAAATTGGCCGGTGCCTTTTGGGGCTGTGGCGGAAACAGGCCAGGAACTGTGTTCGACAGGCCAGGCTAGAGACCCGCTTCCTCATCCCACTTCTGGGAGCGGTGGGGCTCCAGTGTCCCCTCTGACTCCGTGGGGGCCCCATCCCACTCCTGCGTGAGTGCCCCCCTTCCCGACTCCTCTCCAGGCCCGTCTCAGGTCTCCCAGTGAGCCCTCGGCAGGACCTAGAGAAGGGAGCCCCCAGGCCTCGCCAGCAGCCCTGGGCCAACACAATCGTTTTTCCGTCCGGAGCTCCAGGGAGCTGCTGACAGCCAGGCTGGGGGGCTCGGGGTGAGGTGCCAGTGAGTGTAGGAGGAGCCAAATTCACTCTCTCCACCCACGGAGTAGCACTGGGGTAAACTGGACGGCACTTCCCTTTGACCTTGGGTGAATGACTTAGCCCTGGTCTCAGTTTCTTCATCTGTAAAATGGAGATCGTATCAGCACCTCTTTTTCAGCCGAGCAGTGAGGAATGAATAAGTGGGCTCATGCAAAGCACTCAGAACAAAGCCTGGCATGTAGCGAACGCTGCAGAAATGAGTTGCCATGATTATTATGATTGTAAGTCATTCCTGCCAGACTTCTAGTCTGAACTCTGGCCCTCAGCTGCAATGACAAGGGTCTGTCTGTCATTTCCCATCTCTGAGCCTCAGTGCCCGTGTGTGCTGGAGGCTATGAGCCTGTGTGAGGTCCCCTGTCCGGGAACTGCACCAACCCCCTCCTCCCCCCGCCCTGCAGGGCATGGGTCACCTGATCTCTGGGAGGACCTGCCAACCCCATCAGCCCCAGAAACAGTAGACCTTGGGCCCCGGGCTATTGCCATGTCCGTCCCCCTTTGCATAGGAATGAATATGGAGGCCTGAGAGGGACAGGGCTAGCTGCTGAGCAGATGTCAGGTCCAGCGTAGCTGAGGTGTGGTCAGGCAGGTTCCCTTGGGCCCAGCTACGGGAACAAACCGTCCTAACTCGTCTGGCTGTCGTCCCTTGCAGACAGCAGTCATCAGCCCCAGCCTCACCCGCCCCTTGGCTCCCCTGGCTCCTTGGCCTGCGCAGTCCCTGCTGATGGAGGTCGTGCTAGGTGAGCAGGGGTAGGCCCTGCTGCTCCAAGGCCCTCCATCCCTCACCTCCACCTGAAGACCAGGGGCCGGAGCTCTTGTTCTCTGAGTGCCCTTCCTACCCAAGACCTTGGAGACAGAGGACAGGAGGCGTGGCATCACAAGGGGCCAACACTGGGCACCAGGAGTCACTCAGGACTTCACACCCCTGATGGCATGTGGGAAGCAGAGACGGAATGTACATATCCAGCAGTGGGGGCGTCTCCCCTACCACAGCCCCAGCCTTCCCACCTCCTCCACCGCCCCCCTGCCCTGACTCAGAGTGGGTCTGGGCTGAGGAGAGCCGTTCCTGAGCTGTGTCGATGGACCACATTCCCCAGAACGGGGCAGGGTTGCAGAGCAAGCCACAGGGGCCCCTGGGAAAGGGAGGGAGATTTATAACATTGGCTCGGGATGCCGGTCCTGGCCAGGCAGATCCTGGGGAGGCAGACCCTAGTCCATGTGGGGCCCCATCACGGTCTGCTGGAACCAGGAGGAGCAACAGGGCCCAGCCTTCTAGGCAGCAAGGGAAATTGAGACAGCAGCCCAGTTATAGGGCCTGATGAACATGATCCACCCAGGAGGTGGCTACTGTGTGGACACTCAGGCCCCACGGTCCTTGTGAATGCAGGGCTCAAGGCCATTGACTTCTAACCCTACCTGCTGATGGAAAGGAGACTTCTGCCCTCTCCATCCCTGGTCAGGTCAGGCCCAGACCCCAAACAGGGAAAGGCTGCCTTGAGGGGCATTTGAGATTGGGTCCCGGATTCGAATCCTACCTACCCCACTTCTTGGCTTTGTGACCTTGGGCAAGGCCCTTTTCCTCTCTGAGTTCCCATTTCCTCTTCTGCAGATAAGACAGTAATGCCCCCAAGATATGAAAATTGGCCACCGTGTATACCAGAGATCCAGTATGCAGTTGGGGCTCCATGCCTCTGTCCTCCTCCACCTTCCCTTCTCAATCTAGGGGGTCTGAGGAAGCAGGCGTGGGTGATGTTTGCTCTGGCATGGGTTCCCAAGTCCCTGGCAACCTCTAGGCCAGGCCTCAGCTGCCTTTCCCAGACGATGCCAGCCCAGGGACAGATTCTCTGCCCATGGGAACTTGGGTCCATCCCAGGAGCATGGGCCAGATGGTGGGAAGGAGAGAGGGCAGGGTGGAGGCTTGGCCAGGGCTCTGCCAAGGTCTCCTGGTCACAGGTTGGAGAACAGACCCTGCCTGCAGAGTCCAGCGCCAGGGGCTGGCAGCCAGGGTCCAGCGCAAACAGTGGTGCTCCCCACCGAGAGCTGGAAATGGGAGCCTGGGGAAGCCTGCAGGCGGTGAACAAATATTTTCCCAAAGGATGCTTGGAACAAAGCTCATTCGGGGAGCTCCCTATGGTGGCTGGACCTGTGGAATGCTGGGTGGGAGGAGGGAGGCAGCATCTGCTGACAGTGAAGAGAGGGTGTCCAGCAGGGGTTGGCAGTCAGACCGCAGAGCCAGGGGGCTGGGACGGGGCATCCGGGCCTAGGGCCAAGGCTCCAGCGGCCCGAGCTCCCTCTCTGGGAGGGCTGGAAAAACTCAGCAGGCCCCAGTGCTACATCTCAGCATGCCTCTGCGCACGCTAGAAGAAAGTGTTCCCTCAGCAGACGCTGCCGGCAGGCTCCGGCTTGGGGATCCCGGTATCACTAGACACAGCAGCCCTGGGCCGTCCTCAGGGCTGGTGCGACCCTTCCTGAGGCTGGCCCTGGAGTGGCAGCCTCCTCGGTGGGGGGTGGGGGAGGCTGGATCACAGTGCCCCTGAGGATTTGTGCCCCAAGTCCCTTCCTCCCTCACCAGTAACTTTAGGCCTGGCGGTGGGGGTCAGGTGAACTTTCTCTCTGAAACACCCTGGCCCCAGCCTGCTGGAGGTCCTGCCCTGGGGTCCCATAGCAGCAGGGTTAGACTGTTTACAGAAGCTTGTGGTGACTTAGGACAAGAGGGAAGCGTGCGTGGAGCGTCACCAGAGGGAGACCATGGAGCTCGCTGTGCAATGACCTGTAGCGCCCCCGCTGTCCCAGATATCTGCGGGTTCAGGCTGAGGCTGCACCCCTCTTGCAAGCATCTTCACCCCATGCTCCCCAGCCTCCCTCCCTCCTTGTAGATTTCCCTGAGCACTGCAGAGACACCCCCTCCCCTCTTTTCTTCCCCCCCACCTCAGGCTGGGGAGGTCTCTGAGGGGCACCCCCTATCTTTGTAGCTTGAGCTTTGCAGAGATGTGGAGAGTCCCCTGCTCTTCTGGGCCTCTGTTTTCTCAACTCTGGCTCTTTCCAGGCTGTTCCTGGGACTTCTTATTAGATTGTGAGGCGGGCTGCAGGAACAGCTGAGTGGCCCACTGGCCAGGTGGGGACAGAGCTGTGTCCCTCCTCTGGGAGGCCCCTGCCTTCCAAGCATTCCTTCCCACCCATTAAAGAGCTTTGCAAAAATGCAAAATAGTGCTTCTATTCTCATTTGCTTTTTCATTTCAAAAAAGTAGCCGTTTTTCACGAAAATGTGTTGTTTCTTATTTTAAAGAATAAATATCTTAACAATTTTTCCATTTTAGTTTCTAATACAGTAAAGATTGATATTTATAACTCACATAAACTAAAATTCTTTGAATTTCTCAATGATATTTAAGAGTGTAAAGGATAGGGTTGCCAGATAAGTACGTCCTTCATGTATGTGAAGTACGTCCTATCTGATATTTGGGACATACTTATACAAAAGATTATTTGTTATTTATCTGAAATCCAAACTGAACTGGGCATTCTGTATTTTTATCTCTGTACCAAACCTGGTGACTCTATTAAAAGATCCTGAGAATGAAATATTTGAGGACCCCTGGTATAATATACCACTAAGTGTTATACCGGGTCATAATTCCGAGATTGAGGGAGAGCACTAGTTCGGTGTGCCTGGGGACACAGTGACATTGGGTGAGCCGTGGAGGGGAGAGAGCTCAGACAGAAAGGCTCTGTGAGTACCAGAGCCTGGGGCCTGGACCAGGGTTGGGGTGCTGGAGTCACAGCAAAGGAGGGAGGGGGACATGGTCTCCTGTCACCTTCAGATCTGTCCTGGAAGGTAGAACGTTTCTAGATCCAAGAAGTGGGGCTCAGGGCAGCTCAGGAACTAGCCCAGATTGGTGCAGTTCGTATGTGGCCATCAGGAGCAAACCCCCTCGGGCGTGACACCAAAGCCCACGCTTGGCCTTTCTAGCATCTTCCCCAGCTGCAGGACAAGGGCAGGCCAGCACAGGGCCTGCTTGGTGGTAGAGGCAGGGCAGGAAACCTCCCTCCTCCCGGGCTTTGGGGAGGCTGTGATTGGGGCCAGGGTTGCGGGGCCTTGGAACAAAGGCCGTTTGTGAGCGGGGGTGGGGGGTGGTGGTGCAGATCTCAGGCTGGCCCTGTCTGCAAGTGGGAAGAGGGTCATCAGTCTGGCAGCGCAGGCAGGGGTTAATCCAGGCTGCATGCCGAGCGTGGAATTCCTGCTGGAGTGGGGGCTTGGCTCTGGATAACATCTCCGCATCTCCGTGGTGGTGTGTTCATGGCCAGCAGGCCCTGGGGGAGTGAGAGAGGGGCTCTGAGGAGTATCTTTCTGGGACCACGGGGGGCAGAGCTGGAAACGTTCTCATCCTCAGACACTTACTTCCCCCTGGGACCAACCCTGCCACTCAGATCAGGGGGCCGGTGGTTGCCCGGGACAGAGTCAGGGGAGGATCCAGTTGATACGATGCCTACCAGGTGGGCTGAGAGAAAGGACCAAGGCTCCAGCCACAGACCTGCCTCGGTGGTCAGAGCGCTAGGTGGGGCTGCAGGGGAAACCCTCCCTCGCAGCTGATGACATGCCAGGGCCATGATGGACCAAGGGCAGGAGATGGGACCAGTTTCTCCTGGGGACAGCCCACAGGGGGTGTATCGGCTGTGCATGATTTAAATCCGTCGTAAACCCCACCAAAAGGCAGTCTGCTTTTTATTAGCACCAGGCTCTGGAAATTCTAAAAAAGGATCAATGATAAAAATACTCCTCCCTGTTGTGAACAATTGCCGTAGATACTGTTAAGTTTTAATAATACAGATGCATGCTTCAAATTAGCATGTTTTGCTGATGTACAAACGCCCACTACGTGGTCACCCAGACACGGGGGGCTCAACGATAAGCATGTTCGGAGGGTGAGTTTGTGATGGTTTGCAAGCCTTCGGGCAATTTAAAATGCAGTTAGCATCTCTGACCGCCTGTAGAACCACCTACTCTCGTGTTGGGAAGTGGATTTGAAATAATCAATAATTGTATAGTGATTATAAAGATGGAAGGAGTAGAACGTGACCTACTTCGGTTCTTTCTGCGGGACCACATGGAGTTTTCATGTAGGCTTAAAATTTAATCCAGTGAAAAATATGCAAACTCTGAGTGAAATGCTTTTTGCTTGGAAAGTGCACATTTTTGTTCATTCATAAAATATTACATTTTGTGATTACTACTGGAAATAAGTTTGTCATGGAGAGACAGGGCTCTTGAACACCGATCCTGTCTGAGTGTCCGACACGCTAGGTCAGCCACTGGGTCAAAGCAACCACAGTAAGAGCTGAATTGGGTCTGAGAAATGAAATCCTGCAGAAGGTGACTTTAAACCCCAGGTCAGAGGAGGAGGTGAGGCTGGGCTGGGGAGGGCTGTCCTGAAGGCACAGCTGAAGTAGGAGTAGGTAAGAGGTCCCAAGCTGAGGCTGTGGATGGCCAGGTTCCAGATGGTGCCCAGATAGAGCTGGGGCAGGTGTGACTGGGACGAGTTTAGCAGAAACTACTATACTCCCACTTTCTACACATCATATCTCCATTAATATGACCCTTGGGTGCTTCTGCTTGGTGGACAGCCCTACCACTCTGGGGCTAGCAAATGATGACTGTTCTGCCAAGCCCTAACTCCTTCATTCTTTCTCTGCACTAAATTCTGCTAAGGGCAGAACAGGATGGAAGAGGGGGCCTAAGGGCAGTGAGCAAGCCCCGACTGAATGCCACCCTCCCCTCTGCTATCCTCTGCGGACGGGACTCCTCTGGGGCTTCCTACCCTGCTCTTCTTCAACCCTTTCCCTCTAGTTTCTTCTTGGATGGCTTCACCGTCCTGTCCCCAAGGCTCTGTCTCCATCCTCTCCATTTTCCCACCAAGATCTGGAAATTTCTCTCAATCCTACATGTTCCTTTACCCTCTCTCTCTTAGAAACCCCAAACCTGATTCTGGTCCAGAGCACTCCCCGGAGCTCCAACCCTGCTCCTGGACAGAGCCCTGATGGACAGTTATACTCAGCACGTCCATCCTAGGCTCACTGTTGCTCCCCTCTCTTCTCCTCCTGGATGTCCCCAGTCACCATGCTCAGCCAGTTCTGCCTCTGTCATGGCTGTCCAGTGTCTCACCTCTCCAGCCTCCAGCCCCCGCCCCTGCCCTGGGCCTGGCCACTATTATCATTCCTGCCTGCTCCATGCACTCTACCCACTGGCCCCCATTCCTCACCCTAAGCACCACTTCCAACACAATCCTATTGGCCTCACTGGCGATTTACTGAGTTCTTGCTGCATACTCATCTCTGGGCTGGACTCCATGAAGAATCCACAGGGCAAATAAAAACCCCATCCCCTCCCTGAGGGTCTCACCAACAGTCGAGTAAGGAGAGCCAGCCCAGCCCACCCTCTCTCCACCCATCCCTCCTCATTCCTTCCCTCCTTCTGTCCCTCCAGCCACCTCTCCCTTGCTCCATCCCCCTTCCCATGCCTTTACCTCCCTCCATCCACCTCCCTCCATCTTTCTACCTATTCTGCTCTCCATCCTCCCTTCCATCCTTCCATCTCTCCTTCCATCTACCCCTCTAGTCACTTTTTTATTCATTTTGCCCCATTTTGTGCCAGGCCCAAAGCTGGTCATGGGGGCTCACACATGACTCAGGTGTGGTCTCAGGGAGAAGGGACAGTAAGAAAACATGGTGGTCAGAGCTTTGAGAAAGGACACACGGGGCCAGGGGACCGATGTCTGAGCTGGGTTCTGGAGGCTGAGTAGGAGTTTACCAGGGAAAAAGGTGAGGGAACGGCATCAAAGCAGAGGAAACAGTATTTGCAAAGGCAAAAGGTATGAATGGTGTGGTGTGCCCCATCTGCACAGTCTAGCCAAAGGGACAGATGTGTAGGGGATGAGGCAGAGGGGTAAGGGGGTTGCTGAGCCAGCTCATGGGGGCCTTGAAGGCCAACCTGATGCAGTCAGACTCCATCCTCAAGGCTGCGGCTGAGGCCAATTTCTAGGCAGGGAAATTCTGCAGGCAGGTGCATGTTTCCAGAAGAGCCTTCTTATGGTCAGTGTCTGGGCAGATCAGAGGGGTGCCAGGCAGGGGCAAGACAAAGTGAGGGTGGGCACAGGTTCCAGGTAACCTGGGGAGAGACGGTAGAGCAGGAGAATGGGGACACAAGCAATGTGTCTGCGAAGGACTAGTTGTAGGGCTGGGCAGATAGATGGTAGTGGGGACCCAGGAGCGAAGGGGGATGAGGGTGGGGTGCACAGGTTAGTCACCGTGTCTCTCTCCAAGCATCCAGTCACCACGTACACAGTTAAGTTTTCATTCAGTGTCTGTGATGCAGCCCGGGTTCAAGTCCTGGCTCAGTCACTTAACCTCTGCCTTACTTTCCTCAGCTGTAAAGTGGGAAGACAGCTCCCCAGCCAAGGGCTCACCAGCTCACCAGGTGTTTAGGGGCCCCAGGGAGGGAGGGAGGGGCTTTGGAGAACCATGCAGACCCTGAGGGCACAGGCCCTGGCTAAGGGGGCAGCTGCTCGGCTCCAGCTATGGGAGCCCAGACCAGACCAGACCCTCTGACTCTCCAAGAGAAGCCAGAAATACAGATCTTGCAATGTCCTGCTTTTCAAAATATCCTCTCAGACAGCAAAAAATGTATCTGTGGCCCAAATCTGGGTTGTTGTGAAGATTAGCTGGGTCATGCCTATGAGTGCCTCTTCTCTCCCTCTTCTGCCCTCCCTCCGTCCTTCCTCTTCTCGAACACAAGCCTCAGCTCTTCTGTGCTACGTCTCCTCCCCCCGTCCCAGCGTCTGAGCTGGGTGCTGGCGGGCCCAGAATACTAGGGGTGGAGGCAGTGTGTCTTTGTGCAGAAAGGAGCAAAAATGTATAGACCCCAAACAATCGAAAGCAGGGTCTCAAATGGATCTTCATACACTCATTTTCACGGCGCCATTATTCACAACAGCTAAACGGTGGAAGCGACTCGAGTGTCCATCAACAGATGAGCGAATCAACAAAGCAGACATACAATAGAATGTTCTTCTGCCTTTAAAAAGAAGGAAATTGTGAACCATGCTACAACATGGATGGACCTTGGGGACATCATGCTCAGTACAAGTAATCAATCGCAAAAGGACAAATCCTGAGTGATTCCATTTATATGAGGTTCCCTAGAGTTGTCAAATTTGTAGAGACAGAAAGCAAGCCGGTAGCTGCCAGGGGCTGGGGGGAGGAGGGAACGGGGTGTTAGTGTTTCATGGGGACAGAGTTTCAGTTTAGGAAGATGAAAAAGTCTGGAGACAGATGGTGGGGACGGTCGTACAACAGTGTGAATGTACTTGGCACTCAACTGCATGCTCAAACATGGGTAATATGGTCAATTCTGTGTTATGGGTATTTTACTGCAATTATTTTAAAGAAGTGGCAGTGATATTCATGTGGGGGAGGGCAAGGCAGCCCAGGTAGGCTGGCGTGGTGTCGCTGGGGCCCTTCCTGCCTGTTCCCAAACCTCTGGGGCATCTCTCTCTGCAGCAAGATGAGGGCTCTGCACAGCCAACGAGCACATTTGGTCCCACTGGGACAGGGACCCGGTGCCATCCTGCGACCGCCGCACATGGTCCTGGGCCTGGCATGGGAGGTGCTGAGGGATGCTTGTTGCCTGGAGGCGTGAATTGGTATCAAAATGAGGCAGACACGTTCAGCTCAGGCTCATCTGTTTCCACCTTCAATTTTCTGCAGAAATTGAACTTCTGTATCATATATCGAAATTGATGTGTATATGTATGCTCTATCAGATTAAGGAAGCTCCTTTCCACTCCTAGTTTTTGAGATGTCGATTTTATGAAATACTTTTTTTTTCCTGTACCTATTGAGACGATCATATATGATTTTTCTCCTTTCACTTACTTACGTGATGAACGAAATGACTTGCTCTTTCAGAGTTAAGCCAAACTCGTGGTGCGGGATAAATCATACTTGCATGCAATGCGTTATCTTTCTAGAGATGGCTAGATTTGGTTTATTTAGGTTTGTTCAGGATTTTTGCCTCTGTGTCTCTGGATGAGACTGGCCTGTGCTTTACCTTTCTCATCCTTGGGGGAAATCTATTTCGCAGTACACCCCTGCCCCGGGGCCATGCTCACCAGCTCAGGCCTTGAAGTTGGACAGGACCCCGAGACTGAGTGCCCTGGGTGGGGCCCAGGGAGGGCATGAGCCCATCTGTGCAGCCTCGAGGGCTCTGGAGGTGGGACTTTTGTGATGTGTGAGGTTGGTGGCCACCGGCAAAGTCACTGAGGGGGTAGAGAGACACACACCCACCCCTCCTAGTCTGCCCAGTGGGCCGGGGTCTGGGGTGGTGGATGGGGACAGGGTTTGGGGGAAGAGCCTAGAGAGCTCAGACAGGAAAAGTCAAGTTCAGGCCACTGTGGACTTAAAATCTCCTCCCCTCCCCATCTCTTCCCTCCAGATCTGGATGAGGCCTGTGGCCCTGGACAGGGTGGGGAGGGTGTGGTCTGTCTTCCCTGCTCTCCCTGCCCTCTTTTGCAATCCAGCCCAGGGAGGCGGGAGGTTGAAGGGAGGACAGCCAGCCTCTCTGAGTCCATCCCTGTTGCCTCTCGGGCTGCATTTGCGGACCCTCAATGCCAGCAGCATCCTTCGTGTGGCTTCCTTCCCCACTAGCACGTTCCTGGGCATATGTGATCCTTCCTGAAGCACAAGGGGAGCCTTCTCAGGGGGAGCCCCATCCGCAAAGAGCCCCTGGCCCCAGTTGGATTCCTTCCCACCTGCTCATTTCCTGCCCCCAGCAGGGTGCCCTGCTGCTGTGCTACCCCCATAGCCAGGCATCCCCTTAGGGCAAGGAACTGGCAAGGCCGTCCACACCTGGCCCCCTATCGTGGTGACCATCAGTGGGCCCTGGCACGCAGTCCCCATGGCTGCCCCCTGCCCTGCCCCATCTCACTCATTCTCTTCTCCCCTGCACACACAGCCCAGGCCTCAGGGCTCCTGGTCCACTGTAAGACATGACATCCAAACTGAGCGTGAGGTGCCCATCTCCCCTCCTTGCAGATCCATTCAATCCCTTAGCGATTTGGCTTTTGAAGGGGCTTTACTTTGTTTTTTGGGGAGAAGTGAAGCTTGGCTCTTGCCCCATGAGCAACAGTCCACCCCCCTCCTCCTGGTGGTCCATATATGCAGACTGATGGGGTGGGGCACAAGGGTTGCTGGGGTGATGGCTGGAGCTGCAGGCTGAATCTGTCCCCCACTGGCTTCTGGCTTTCTTTGAAAGGTGGGCTTTGGGGTCTTCTTTGTTTTCAGCTCTGGGTCCTGGTCACTAGTTCCTGCTAAAGCAAAAGTCTCAGCACCCAGGGCTACTGACGGGCTCAGATAAGCGGGTGACTTGCCCACGGTCACATGGGGTGTTCTCATCAGATCTGGGACTGACTTCCCTCCTCTGGGTTCCCAGACAGGGACAATGCCTCCATCATTCCCTCTTGTCCTGACATTTAGGGATACAAAAGATGACCCGGGGCAAGGATTTGAGTACAAGTGGTTTATTTGCGAGATGCTTCCAGGAAACAGAGTGACCATGTGAGGCAGGGGAAGGAAAAGGAAGAAAGCCCACAAAGGGTATGTTCATGAAAGAGTCACCATTGGTGGCAATTGGGGCTCAAGCCAACAGGGGACTCTGTCGGGACTGTGCCGGGCACACCTCAGAATTGCCCGGCACAGGCCGAGGAAGCTGGGCTGTCCTGCCCCTTATTGGTTGAGGCTGCTGCTGGAGGCATTCACAGCATGGTGACTCGGGGCTGTCCCGAAGGCCAGGTGCCCTCCTGCCAACAGAAGCCACCCGCGTGTGCAGCGTGACCGCGGAGGCTTCAGTGACCTCCTGCAGGGGCTGACAGGTGACGGGCAGGGCACGGCTATGCCTGCCACGGGACCGCTCTCTAGTCATCCTTTTAGAGTCTTAATAAAAACAGAACCAGACCGGGGGTGGGGACATCATAGCTTTTACCACAGAGCTCTGTCTTTTATTAACTCCTTATGCCTCGATCCTAAGTGTGTGCACGTTGGATTTTCACAAATCAAACATAGTCATGAAGCTGGCGCTCAGATCAAGAAGCAGAACCCAGCCGGCCGCCTGAAAATCGCCTCGGTGCCCCGCTTCTGGTCACTACCACCCTGAGGGGACCTGCTCCTAACTTCTAACAGCAAGAGATTAGTTTTGCCTGTTTAATTTTTTTTGTTTTTTAAAAAGATTTTATTTATTTATTCATGAGAGACAGAGAGAGAGAGAGGCAGAGGGAGAAGCAGGCTCCCCACTGAGCAGGGAGCCCGATGCAGGGCTCAATCCCAGGACCCCGGGATCATGACCTGAGCCGAAGGCAGACGCTTAACCGACTGAGCCACCCAGGCGCCCTAGTTTTGCCTGTTTTAGAACTTCCTAAAAAAGGGACTCCTACGTGTGTAATCTTTTGTGCCCGACTTGCGTTCAGAGCTGTGTTGATGAGCTCCATCCACGTTGTTGTGTGTGGCCAGAGATGGTTTGTTTGCACTGCTGTGCGGGACTCAGCTGTGTGAACGCACCTTGGCGAGTGTACCCATCCCAGTGCTGCCGGACACCCCAGTGGTTTCCAGTGGGAATTACGAACAGTGCTGCTAGGAACTGTCCTGTCTGGATGTCTGGAGGACACATGCTCTCCTCCTCTTGAGGCAAAACTCAAGAGTGGAATTTCTGGGTCATGGTACATGCATGTGCTCTGCTTTCGTCAATCCCACCAAATAGTTTCCTAAAATGATGGGACCATGTGAAACTCCCACCAGCAGCGGACAAGAATTCCAGTTGCTTCACTTCCTTGCCCACACTTGATCTTTCTATTGTTTTCCTTCTAGACTCCAGTGGGCGAGTGGCCACGGCTTTTTCACACTCTCTGTGGGGGGCCATCCCCCCTCCAGCCCTCACCCACATTTCAAAGATGAGAAAACTAGAGGCTCAGAGAGGGGCGTCCCTCGCCCCACATCACACAGCTTGCGGGTGGCAGGCTGGGAACTTGAGTCAGAGTTCTCTGCAGGAGGCCTTCTGCTGGCTGGCACGCAGGCTGGGTGGAGGGAGCCGGGGGTGGAGACTCAGCAGATTTCCAGATGTGAAGTGTGAGCGGGTTGGGGCCTCCTCCTCCCCTGAAGCTGTCCCACAGGCCGGGGATGACATCCTGTCCCTGTCCGTTCTCTGACTTGTTGAGGGGAAGCCGCACTGCGCTGTGTGTTCTTGCAGGAAGACGCCCCGCCGGCCCACCTTGACTGCCCACCAGGAGAGGCAGAGGGCTGACAAGCGTGTGGAGAGTGCGCTGTGGTGTCCCTCAGGGCAGTGAGCGGTGCAGTCAGGCTGCCCACGTGTGCTCCAGTCTCTGCCTGTCCTGGCGCAGCCCAGGGCTCGTGACCGTGACCTCCAAGCCTCCCGAGTTCCTCATGTGTTCAAAGGGCCTGGTGGCGATGCCTGCCTGGAGGGTTGCCGTGAGCCTTGCATGAGATGAGAAAGGGGCACGCTTCCATGGCTCCCTCGGCCCCCAGGGGAGACTCCGACGAGTGCAGCGAGCAGGGAGGGGGGTGGTGGGAGGGGAGCTCTCCTCAGAGCCTGTGGCATCCGGCACTCTGGGCAGGGCCTGAAGTTGAGAGGGGCGCTGGGATGCTGCCGGCACGCCCACCCCCTCCTCCCACGTGTTGGCATGTGGTTTTGTTCAGCTGGAGCCAAGCTGTTGGGGGGGAGTTTCCGTGAAAGAGCCTGGAAACAAGGCCCCTTTGTCTGGCCTGGGGTCTGCCAGCTCCCTGGGCCTGAAATTGTAGGTCAGGCCTCAGGCTGGCCATCCAGGGGCACTATCTGTGATGGGAAGAAGGCCGGGGCTCCCCTCTTTTAGATGGGAAAACTGAGACAGAGAAGATAAGAGACTTGTCTAGGAAGCTCAGTCTGTCAACTAGAAGCCAGGTCCCCTCCTCCACCCTAACCTTGGATCCTGGTGGTCCCTGGGTCCCCTCCAGGGTCTGTGTTGGTGCAGCCACTTCTCTTCAAGTCCCATGCTGCCCCTGACATCCCTCCCTCCTTCTCCCTCTTCTAGAGTTTTAGAGAGCTGGCTGACGGCTGCCACATTCCCAGTTACCAGGAATGTGAGCCTGCAAAAGTCGCTATCTTGGCCCTCAGGGAGTTTGTTGTCCAGTTTACAGCACAGGAGTGCTGACCCTGAGACAGAGTGAGCAGGCACTGTGGCCCTACAGTCTGGGTGGGGGTGGGGAGAAACCAGGAGGGCTCCCAGGAGGAGGTGATGTTTTAGCTGAGACTTGAAGGCTGAGAAAGAAGCAGCCGGGCAAGGAAAGGGGGGTCAGTGGGGAGAGGCAGGGGCTTTCTGGCAGGGCCCCAGCAGGAGCAGGAGCAGAAGCTGCAAGGTTGCAGAGGCAGAGTTCAGGCAAGCAAGTGGAAGAGGGGAGGGGAGAATGTGAGAAGACAGTGTAAGGAAACACCTCCTATCAAGAATGGAGACGCAGATGGGAGCCAAACCACTGTAGGGCCTCGCTGGCCAGGCTGCTGGGCGTGAGCTTTACTCCGAGGCCCGCTGGGAGTCACAGAAGGGCTTAAAGGCGGGGAGTCACATGGCCAGACTGTGCTTTAGAAATCAGTGATTTCCAAGAAGAAAGCAATGTTTTCAGGGGCAAAAGCCGTAAGCAGAACTTTCATAAAAGAGGAGAGGCAGACGGCCGAAAAGCGTAGGTCAAGATGCCCATCCCGGTTAGTGACAAGGGGCACGGAAATTCAAACCGCCCGGAGATACCATTTCACACCTACTGTGGGGCAAACATCAACAAACGTTTTCGGGGAGGTGCAGAGTCAGCTGCAGCCGGTAGGACGGCTACAAACACCGAAACAAGGGTTTGGCACGAGCCGGGGGACTTGAACATGTGCACACCCTATGACTCAGCACTCCCTCTCCTGGCCGCTGGGCCTGGAGGACTAAAACAGATGCCACGGGAAGACGGGTGCAAGGAGAGTTAGAGCAGTACTCTTTGCCATAGGAAAGAAAACCCAGAAAAACAACCTGAATGACCGTAGACAAGACGGTCCCCGGTGTGAGGCAGCCTGTGGGGTACTATACGGCGCTCCAGAGAAATGAAGGCCAGCTGCAGCACCGTCGGGGCGCTCTCATCCGCCCGGCTAGGAACATTGACAGTTGGTCCGCTGACATCCAGTTCAAAAACAGCCCAAACTCAGTAACGATTTGGGGATGCATAAACTGGGGAGACCTTGCAGCCGGGGAGGGGCGCAGGAGAGGATTTCTAGGTCTGGTGGTCCCTGTCTTTCAGAGTCCCCAGTTTCTGGTATTTTCACATAACCCGAATCAGACTCTGGGCTCTTATCGCATTCTCTCCTGCTGGCTTTGCATTTTTGCAATGGGTGTACCCTGCTTGTTTTATTATTAGTCACCAGCCGCAGGCGACGACTTTCCTATCAGACCCACATTGCTTCCACGGTGGCGCTGCGCCTGGCCTCTGGTACCCAGCCTAGTGTGAGTCGATGATGTGTGAGATCCAGGCCTCTCTGGGCTCTCATTGGTTGAACTGCCCGGGGGCTCCCTTGGCCGAGAGCCAACCACTGACAAGCTTGATGAAGTCCCCTTGTGACTGTTGGGGCTTTCACAGAGAACATGTTTTAAAAATATGTGCTATTATCTGACAGCGTCTGAATCGAATGTAGACAAATCAACGTTAAGTCCAAGGCTGCAAATTCACCCACCCTGTCGGGGCCATTCATGGATTCCTCTCCAGCATCTGGTAACAGCCCTCCGTTTCCATTTAGAAGTTCATCCTACCCCCTCAGGCTTTTAGGGGAGAGCACAGGACCTGGGCTGAGCCAATCAGCATAGCCCATTCCTCTGGCTGCAGTGATTGGTACAGGCCTGGGCACCTGACTTAAGCCCCTCCAATCTGAGAGAACTTTAAGATGAAAGGACTTTAAGGGTTGTAGGCTGGAGCTCCTGGGATGTTTGGTCACCAGAAGAGTGCTTTTGGTGGAAAATGGAGGAGAGGGGAGGAGAGGTGAGGGACAAGGCGAGAGAAACTTGTTCCTGGAGACATTTGAACACCTGGATCCAGCTATGCTTGAAGTCCATACCTCTACTCTTTTACGGAATTTGCTATCTCTCTTTTCTGGTGTAAGCCTGTTTGAGTCAATGTATTGTGATTTGCAGCAGAAAGTCCAGACCAGCACCCCTCTCCAGCTAATCTGTGGCACCTCCTGAGCCAGAAGCTGGGGAGTCATCCCTGCCCCTTCCTTTCCTGGCTCCCAACATCACATACTCTCCCAGGCCCCTCCCCAGTTGCAAGGCCTCACCAAGTTCATATATCCTCAAACTGTTATTGAGTCCAGGCTGTTTTTGAACCTGATGTAAACAGACATACTGTGAAAGTTCCTATTTGCGTTGGTGAGATACCCACATGAGCGCATAGTCTCTCCTCTCGGTATCTCCCCCATCCTACCACTTCCCCGTGCCTCCACGCCCATCTGAACCCCATCATCTCCCACCTGGACTCTACCACCTGCCTCCTCGGGGGCTCCCTTTAAAATCCTCCAGTGGCTCCACTTGCTCTCAGAATACACACCAAACTCTTCTAGCAGCCCACAACCTGCCGCATCCTCCCCCACAGCCCTTCCTTCAAAGGGCCCCTCAGCTTCCACATCCCCCCCCCCCCCCCAGGAGCACATTCCTTGAGCACTTACTATGTGCCTGGCCCTGCCAAAGTCCTGCCAGCCTATGAACTCATGTAACCCTCATGAAAATTGATGGCACCATTGTCCCCATTTATGGAGAAAGAAAGGAGGCCCAGAGAGGTTCGAGCCTCCCCCAGTCATCATGCAGCTAGGACCCCCTAGGACCCCCAGCCTCTGTGGGCTAACCACCACCCCAACACCGCCTCCCCAGCACTGCCTCCTCAGGGTGCTTCTTGCTGTGTGTTGGTGAGGCTGCTGAATTTATATCTGTCTCCTACAAGACTGTGGGCTCCCTGAGGGCAAGGGGAGTCTGCCTTCCTGCTGGACCCCGGTGCCTGGCACAGAGTGCGTGCTCAGGGAAGATCTGTTGAGTGAGTAATATTAGCCAATGCTCCCTGAGCACTTGCCATGTGTAAGCCACTTCCTAGGCACTTGCCATGCATTAGCTTATTTAGTCTTCACGATAGCATGGGGCGGTTGGAGGTTATTTTATAGCTAGGAACACCTAGACATAGAGAGGGAACATCCCCAGGTCACACAGCTAGTAAGTGACAGAGTTGGGATTCGAACCCAGGCAGCGTGGCTCCAGAATCTGTGTTTGTATCCCTGACCGGGGGGATAGATGGATGGACAGACACTGAGAACAGATTCTGATGGGTGGGGGAGCTGGATGAACAGAGATCAGGGGTGTGGAGCCAAGCCTGGGCCCTTATCCCGAGCATGTCAGGAGGCCAGGGCTGGATAGATGGAGATGCAGGATTAAGACACACCTCACTGGGGACCTTCTCTGCTTCCTAGGGTCAGAGCCAGCTGGCTGGTGTGGTGCAGAGAGTGTGGGCCCTCCGCCCGCTGCCTTATCTGGGCCTCAGTGAGGCGGATGGAGGGAAGAAGAGGCCTGGCAGGTTCCAGGGAGAGCTGCATGGGCTGGAAAGAGACCAGAGGGCAGCTCAGTGTAGATGCCCAGGACAGATGGGCTGGCCTGCTCACAGTTTCCCGAGCCCTTTCGGGTTAGCACAAAGTCAAGGAGTGGGAAGTGGAGAGACTTGGGGGTCTGTATGTGTTGGCACTTGAATAAGTCACTCCAAGTAAATAGCTCTACTTCGGGTCACATTACCTGAAGTCTAAAGGTTGGAATGTGGAAGATGAACCGTCTCTCTGGGCTGTGCAGAACGCCCCCGAGTCCGGTGCTCAGCCCCGGGCCCAGCCCTGGGAGAGGGACATGCTGCGTTGGCCACAGCGTAGCAGAGGAGCTGGGGTGGCTCTGTGTGGAGAACAGCAGCTTCAGGGGGAGGGGGTGGGGAAGCCCTGAATGAGGAGGATCAGGCAAGTCTGGAGCGCCAGGGAGCACGAGTGGAACGGAAGAACGGAGTCACCTCTCAGTGTGCGGAAAACTTTGCTGTCAACACCTAAATTTGCCTGAGGATAGATGCACTGCCCTGCCACCCCATAGCTGAGTTCCTGGCTCTTTTGTCTGGGTTCAGCTGGGGCGGGGGAGCCTGGGCTCCTTCCACCCAGGGAAGGGGGTTCTGGGCCCTGTCCCTCTAACATTCCTATTGCGTAGAGGGGCCCACGGGTTTCAGAGTTGGAGGAGGAAACACAGAGCCTGTGGGGCTGGGGCTCCAGGGGAAAAGCTATGGACTGGGATGCCCAGACTGAAGAGCTTGGTACTCCTGGGGGCCATGGGGCTCTCCCCAGCTTCCTGGTGGGAAGGAGAGAGCCTGGATTTGGGTCGAAGCTCAGCTGTCTCTGAGCCTCAGTCTTCTCATCTGTAAAGTGGGCACAGAGTTTAACCTCCAGCATGATGGAGAGGGATGCAAGAGAGATGGATGTAGCTGGGCTTCGTAAACATGTAACACAGTGGCGACTTCAGTTACTATGAGTTTAGGCCTGTCAAGGGGTCCAAACTAATTTTGCCAAGACAGGATAGATGTGCAAGGACATTTCTGGGGGAGGGAGCAGGAGAAGGCAGGAGAAACTCAGGCCAGCGCAGCTCAAGCACTTGCTACCAGAGATGGGGAAGTCAGGAGGGTGGGGACGAAGAACCTCAGAATGGGAACAACTCCTGAGAGCATCAGGCAGGACGAGGGGGAGCCCTCAGCCAGCCTCCTGCTGGCGGAAGCCTGGGCAGGTCTTGCTGGAATGATCCTGCTTTAGTAGCCGCTGTGGGGAGCAGAAATGCAATGGTAGATCTAGAGGGACGGGCAGCCACTTGTGCTGCCTGAGGCAGGAGATCTGAGTGGTGCATCTTCATGGCAGCCATAATCATCGTTATTCTAAACCTTTTGATACCCGAGGACTGGTTGGGCAAGCCCTGTCAGCCCTGGTTGGAGCCGTAGAGGCCAAGATTTGTTATTGAAGCAGAGGTGTTTTCCCTCCACACATTCCTAGAAGGAGAGGCTTCTAGGAATTACTGGAGATTTCTGCCCCACGGTAAGGCCGTGTGCTGGAGGAGCCAGCCCCCAGCTGTGTGGTGGGATGGGGTGGCCAGGGGCCTTGGGGTTAGACGCGAGGGCGATGATGAACAAAGATGGATGGATGAGTGAATGAAAAAGGAGCTGTAAGGGTCCACCTTAGAATGGGGGAAAGCCTTTCTAAGCACAAAGAAATGCTGGTAGGTTTTTCTACATCACATCTCGCAAGTTCCATATGTAAGAAAGTACATCACTAAAGTTAAAACATAAGTGTCTGCTGCACGTACTTGGAAGACAAAGAGCCAACACTCCTACTGTATGAAGAATTGTTAAAAATTGTTGAGCTAAAGGGGCGCCTGGGTGGCTCAGTCCGTTGAGCGTCTGACTCTTGGTTTCAGTTCAGGTCATGGTCTCCAGGTCGTGAGATCGAGCCCCGTGTTGGCTGGCGCTCAGTGCGAGTCTGCTTGAGACTCTTTCCCCTCCTCCCTCTCCCCCGATTCCCAAATAAATAAATAAATAAAATCTTTAAAAAAATTGTTGAGCTTAAGACGAACACTTCACGAGTGAAAATGAATGAAGAGTATGTACAGGAGTTCTCAGAAGAAACCCAAGCAGCTAGTAGCCATTTAAAAGGACGGTCAACTTCAAATAACAGAATACCATCTTCACCTAACACACTAGCTAAACATCCCTGAGACTGAGGCCACCTGGGGGTGGTGAGCATGTGAAGAACAAACCCTCTGACACATGACTGGTGTGAGGAAACTTGAACACGTCTCTGGGTATCCTTGGGCAGTTATATATCAAAAGCACTTAAAAACGTACATGCCCTTTGCCCTTGCAACTTCTTGGAGGTGGACGAGCATCTGAATATATAGATTCAGGCATGTCCTTCAAATCAGTTTTTATAATAAAGGAAACTAGGAATGATCAGTGGGGGATCGGGTAAATCATAGTGATGGTAGACAGTGGAATACTCTGTTGACAGTGATTGTGTGGGTCCGTTATTGATGTAGAAAAATGGCTACAATATATCACATTAAAATGGAGCAGAAAAAGTGTTCATTAGAATTTGTCTGTGTGCATTTGCACAGACATACATTCATGCATACATCCATTCACACACATATACATACGTATGTCTAGAATGAAAGTGGTTGGAAGAGGTTCTCTTGTGAAGGTAGATTTGCTAGTGTTCAATGTTCTATGTCTATTTTCCCCAACTTATGTATTAAGATCAGAGTCAGCCTCTCCCATTTCACAAATGGGAAAACTGAGGGTCAGAGTGGGCGGGAGCCGTGCTGGGACCAGGCCTCTTGTCCCTGGGCTGCTTTTGCTGTCCTAGGGGCCCCTTTCAACCCCTTAGGGCTTCATTGTGTGGCCTCAGGCAAATCCCTTCCCTCTCTAGGCTGCTCCAGTAGGGAAGGGGCTCTGAGACCTCTCAGCCTAGCTTTCTAGCCCGCTGGGGAGATCCCAGCCTCTGAGCTCAGCGCCCCTGGCCCCCTCGCCCTTGCCCCTTGCCAGGAGAGCTGGCTTGAACGCCAAGGCTGAGCCAAGTCTTGTTTAGGGTGACCAGAACTTTTCAGAATTGCCAGAAATTTCATCACACCAGGCAGAGAAATGGGCGGGGGTGAGTCACAAATGAGCAGAGTGAGCCGGGCCTCAGGAGGTAGGGGCTGACCATTCCCAGATGGGAAGCGTCAGGCTGGGCAGCTTTCCTGCAATCAGCAGACAGCTTGGGAAAGTGTGGAGAAGCCCCAGAGTGGAAGAAAGCTTGTAATGGTTTTCCCACCTCTTCTCTCCACACACCCCGTTCCATGTGCTTCATTCAGCCCCTCCAAACGCTCTGCCAAGGGGTCACCTAGTGCCGGCTCACATACCCGAGGAAGGGGAACAGTGGCCTCACTGCAACGTGCCCCACTCCTTCCTCTGCAAGGGGCAGGGAGAAGCAGGCAGCCTCTGGAGCCAGACTGCTCTGGGCAGGAGCCCTGGCTATGCCGCTGAGCCCGTTTCTTTGTAAAATGGGGGTAATAATATCCAGCATCTCTAGGATTGTTTCAAGTATTAAATGAATGAATGAATCGATATAAGGTGCCTATTCAAACGCTTGGCGCAAGGTGGATGGTTAACAGATATGACTTTATTTTTCATTCCAATCATTGTCCCCTTTACTTAAGACAAAGCGCCTTTGGAGAGAGTCTGGACATCATAAAATCTGATCCCCAACGGCTAACTGACTTCCAGTATCTGAAGCAAGCCTCGGAAGTGCAGGCGCCAGACTACGTAGGTAACATGGCCTTGATGAGACAAATTCCACTGGCCAAGAGTCTTGGGTGCAAGTAATAGAACCCCAACTTAAATTGGCTGAAGCCCCAAAGGGAATGTATTGGCCTTTGTAACTGACAACTCCAGAGGTGGGTTGCCAGGCCAAGCTATAATCAGGTGCTTAAATGTTGTCATCAGAAGGCTGTGTGTCTCTCTCTCCTCTCTGCCCGCTTTCCTCTGAGCTGGTTTCCTTCTCAGCGGGTTTTTCCTAAGAGGGGCTTCCATGCCACAGGCTCATACCCATAGCTGAGGCACGCAGCAGAAGAGGGCCTCTGCCCCAGACTCCGATACAGACAGCCTGCCTTAAAGAAAGATGTTCCTCCCTTCCGTTCCTTCCCTGGATGGATCACTTTAGTGGGGCACACCTGGGCCAGGTGACCGCCCCTGGCCCCCCCCACCCCCAGGAAGGGAGGATCAGCTCCATCAGAACAAAACACATGGACTCAGAATGGAGAGAAGAGGCTTGTGCTCAGGAGGCTCAGGAGGCTGGTACCTGGTAGCTGGTACAAATGGCAGATATGGATGCAGACGGCACAGGAGTTCACGGAGGGCTCCGGACCATGAGCTCCCGTGGAAGACTGGTGCACACAACGTGTCTACGACTTGCTTACAGAGCATTCGAACCAGCTATTGAAGTGGGATGCTAGTTATTAGTTAGGTGTAGGTTAGGCTGCTGTAAACGAGAGATCCTAAAAGACTATGGCTTAGGCATTTGAGAGTGTATTTCTCTTTCATGGGATGATCCAGGCCAGGTATGGTGCCGCCTCCGTGCTGCTCAGGGGCTCCTTCCTGGAGGGCAAGGGGGCTGCTCGAGCTCGGTGTCCACCACCCGGTCCTCATTCAGCCAGCAGGAAGGGGAAAGGGAAGGGGGAAGGCCACGCCACTTCTGCTCCCATTCAATGGGCTCACACTTCCTACCCAGCTGCCAGCGAGGCTGGGTCTGTGTAAAACGTCCATGGTTGGGGCGCCTGGGTGGCTCAGTCATTAAGCGTCTGCCTTCGGCTCAGGTCATGATCTCAGGGTCCTGGGATCGAGCCCCACATCGGGCTTTCTGCTCGGCAGGAAGCCTGCTTCTCCCTCTCCCACTCCCCCCTGCTTGTGTTCCCTCTCTCTCTGTTAAATAAATAAAAATAAAAAATCTTAAAAAAAAAACACAAAACGTCTATAGTTATGTTTCTTACATGAAGATTGGGGCATGACTAGTAGTTTGGCTCCACATGGAGCAGTTTTCATGGTGGATGGAAAGGCAAAGAGGTGGGGAAATTCATGGTGTATAATCAGCTTTTTGCTGGTTGAAGAATAAAGACAGGGATGGAGAACCAGGTGGGGTGCAGACCAGACAGGGCCTGACCTGGGTTCCAAGGACTGATCGCGTGCCCACTGACTGCACACTCCATTCACATCATCTGCTACAGCTTTAGGCCACCCCTTGGGCCTGGAGTGTGTCTGCTGGTGATGTGGCCCACTCCTGGGGGAAGGGATGAGTGGAAGGAGCCAGCACAAACACTGGGGCTCCGGGCCACTCGAGTGGGGAATTCCAAGGACTGGCGTGAAGCATGATGGGCTCCAGGTGGGTACATCTCCTTGGTCTCTTCTTGGTCTTCTTCAGAAGGGCACAGCTGGAAGGCGAAAGACAGAGGGAAGTCCTTGGCAGTACCTTCCAGTCGACTGGGGATGAAAAATATACTGATGTCCCCCCTGCATCCTCTGGAGACTCAGATTTAATCATTCCAGAGTAGAATGTAGACATCACTATTTCAAAAAAAGTCCCTAGGTGATTCTAAAGGACTACCTTGTTTTTTTTATTTTTGTGTGTTTAACTTAAGTAATCTCCACACCCAACGTGGGGCTTGAACTAATGACCCCACGATCAAGAGTCGCCCGTTCCTCCGACTGAGCCAGCCAGGCGCCCCGAGGACTGCCATGTTCTAAAGGTCGAGTCTGGGCCCTGCTGCCCTGGATCTTCATTGGACAGCAGGATGGCAGCTGGGGCCTCCCCCGGGTGAGGAGAGCCTCTGTCTGAAAAGCACTACCCATCATCTTCGAATCTCTTTTCTGCATTTGTGGAATTCTCCCTTTCGGCAGTCTGGCGGGGCCCAGACGCCCACTTTCCTAGCTGTCTTTGTGGCCAGTCACAGTGGCTGCAGAGGATGCCGAAGGGGAGGCAGGTGCAATGAGTAAGTGGGCCCCGTGCAGAGGAAGGCATGTCACCTCAGCAGCAGGAGAAGTCCTGGTGGGGAGTCCCGGGCCCATCAGTCACGGAGAGGGCAGCCCCATGCTGTTTGCACCCGGGAGGGCGGGCAGATTTGGGGCACTGCTGCGGGCTCACCTTAGTTTAGACTGTGTGCAATCAACAACAACAAACATTTAATCGAGGGCTCATCTCATGCCGAACTCTGCTCGAAGCATCTTAACTTCAAAACAATCCTGTGAGGCAGGAATTGTTTTATAGATGAGGCCACTGAGGCCAGGGGGTTAAGCCCCTTGCTGAATGTCACCCAGGAGAATGTGGCTTTAAATCAAGTCCATTTGGGGGCATCTGGGCGGCTCAGTTGGTTAAGTGTCTGCCTTTGGCTCAGGTCATGATCTCGGCGTCCTGGGATGGAGCCCCGTGTCGGGCTCTCTGCTCAACAGGGAGTCTGTTTCTCCCTCCCACTGCTCTTGCTCTCTCTCTCTCAAATAAATAAAGAAAATCTTTAAAAAAATAAATAAATCAAGGCCATTTGGCTCCAGAGCTACTGCTCCTAGACCCTACGCTATTGTTATATGGGAGTGTTATTATTATTGTCATTCCCACTTCTCAGGTGCCGGGAGAGGTGCGGTGACCTTCCGGAGGCCCCCGAGGGAGGACGCAGACTCGGGAAACGCAGCGAGCCTCCTCTTCCCCAGCCCGGCTGGCCAGGCGGTTCAGGTGTGTTCCGTGCCCGCCAGCCCTGGCGCCTTGGTGCTCGGGGGATGGTGAGATTGTCACTGATGGGAATAACTCCGCTGCCCACTCTGAGCACTGTCTGTGCCTTATCGGCCTAGAACTTCCTCCAACTGTGTCTCGGCCAGGCCCCGGGCCCCAAATTCCTGGTGGGTGATGTGCGCTCTTTCTGTGATAACAGCCCTGGCAGGACTCCGAGGAGTCAGCCGCCTTGGCCACATCTGCAGCTCAGATAACAGGGACGGGCGAAGTGTCTCCACTTAATTTTGTGAAAGCTGGCCAGACCTTGGGGTCCCCCCAGGCTTCAAGGTGAGGACGAATCTCACTATCTCTCCTCCTGGCTTGGGGCCTGTGGGGGGTGGGGGGGCAAGAGCCTCATTGGGGGGCAGTGGGTTACCTAGGCACAAGGGAGGCAAGGCCCAGGGCCTACGACACCCCAGGGCTTCTCCATTGCTAACAGAAGGAAGGATTCAACCTGTCACTCACTCGTCAGACATTTACCGAGTACTCCCCTCCCACTAAGCCCTGTTCAAAGTACTTTTATATTTTGAGTCACTTAATCTTCCCAACAACCCCATGAGATAGGCCCTGATGTCATTATGCTCATTTTACAGTTGAGGAATTCAAAGCCCAGAGAGGTGAAGTAACTTGCCCAAAGTCACACAGCTGGTGAGTGGTGGGAGTTCTTAACCACAGGCTCTACTACCTACAGTCATTTATAAATGAAGAAAAAAGGTCAGCTGGTGACAAGGACTCCGGAGAATAGAGAGGGTAGACAGTAAGAGAGGGAAAGTTGCTACCTGCGCTGGGGTCTTAGGGAGGGCTTCTCTGGGGGGGTCACATTTCAGCTATATCTCAATGCAAGGATGAGCCAGTCATGAAGATTGGGGGGTGTGCAAGAAGAAAAACAAGCTCCAGTGGGGAATAGGGCCCAGGGAGCCCAGGGTTAGACAGAAAGCTGGGGTAGCCTGGACCTAGGTTCTCAGTCTAGGCTTTGGCCCTCCATCCCCTCCTGGCTCTTCTGTGGGCAGTCCTATCTTAGCTCCTGGGCACTTCTGGCTTTACCTCCTCCCAGCTGTGTGACCTTGAGCAAGTGGCTCCCCTTCTCTCTGCCTTTGCTCTTGGCTGCCTTATCCTTGTCCTAGGCTATGGCGAGGCCTCTGGGTGGGGGTGGGGGATGGCCTGGGCCCATGGCTCCTGCCCAGATGTGAGGTGGCAAGTGTTAAGCTCCATGTCTCTGGGCAGGGGTGGAAGATGGTCCTGGAGGTCCTGGTCTAGGCTTCGGGTCCTAGAGATGCGGCCCCGGTACTGAGAAACACACAGAACCCAAGGGATAGAGTCACAGGGAGATGCAGAGACCGAGGAAGACAGAATAAGACAGAGAGACAGATGGGCCACAAAACAGAGATAGAGATACAGAGAGAGACACAGAAAGGGAGAGACAAAGTGGGGGAAGAGTGAGAGATACCCTGAGAAAGAGAGACCAGACCATCTGAATGAGACACCAAGAGATACAGATAGAGGTGGATTCCAACTAAGAGAGACTGAGAGAGAGACAGAGAGAGAGAGAGAGAGAGAGACAGACAGACAAAGATGGCATGGCCAAGAGAGGACAAGAGAGAAAGTTGTGAATGGTCTAAATGCCACCGAAGTGGACACTTTAAAATGGTTAAAATGGTGAACTTTATGCTATTGTGACTTTTACCACAATAAAAAGAGAAACAGAGAGACAGAAGATGGCAAAGAGAGAGACAGACAGAGGGAAGGACAGAATTCCCGGACTGTGACTTTCTCAGGGGCTGACTGGCTGGCTTTGGGATGCTAAGATAGTGGTGGGGAGGTGACTGGGGGCTTGGGGTCCCTGTGCTAGGGTCCAGGCCTGCAGGGCCCCTGGATTGAGCGCCAGTCCCCCTTTCCCTGGGCTGCTCTGGGGCTAAAGGTTTGCCCTGGGCTGGCAGTGCCGGAGAGTGCTTGTGTGTTTCAGGGATGGGCTTTTGAGCCCTCGGCCAGGACCTGGGAGGTAGCCCCCTGCCAACTGCCTGCTCTGAGAAGGGCCTCTTACTAGTCCTAGGCTCCTAGTCAGACCATGGGATGCCCCATTCTGCCTCAACTGTGGCGATGACAGTCGCAGTAATTAATGGTTCAGTTTACATTTGGCAGAGTGTTCACCACCTGTTGGCGTCTGTGCTGTGGGTATGACACCGGGTTCTCCTTGGCTCCCCATCACCGGTTGGGGTTAACCCATTAAAAAATGAGGAAGCTGGACTCACAGAGTTCAAGGGTTTTGGCTGAGGTCATATAGGGGTCACAGGCAGCTAGCTGTATGAGCTGAGGAAAAGGACAAACTCAGATTGCCCCAAAGCCGGGGGCTAGGAACCATCTGCCCAGGGACCTGTAGTAGCCCTGGGGGGCGCCAGCAGGTCAGGTGGGAGGGGGGAGCCCCCCAGGTAAGAAGCAAGGGGGATGGAGAGGCCTGCCCTCCGATCCTGTCACACCGCTTGTCCCTTGGCAGTGTGCTACGCAGACCCCTCAGGCCCTCCCAACGTGCCCAGGGTTGTTGAGCCCATTTTCCAGGTGGGGCACTGAGGCCCAGGCTGGCCGAGGTGGCGGGCTCACAGGCCCTGAGGCTGAAGGCAGCCGCGCGGGACCTGGAACTGAGTTTAGACTGGGCGGGGCACGAGGGGCGCTGGACGGGTGGGGTGCTCGGGGCTCCGCAGCGGACGCGCTGGGCGTCGGTTCGCACAGCTCTGCTTGCAGCGAGAGCCGTCCCCGGCCCGCGGCGAGACCCCGCCCCGGAGGCGGAGGCAGGGGAGGGGGCCCGGGGTGGGCTGGGGCCGCCCCTCCTCGCCTCCGCCCCGCCCCGCGCCGCGCACAGCCGGGGCTCGGGGCTGGCGGCTCGCGGCTCTCGACGCGCGACGGCCCGGCGGACTGACGGACAGGCGGCCGGACGTGCGGAGCGCCCCGCGGTGAGTGCGCGCCGACTCCCTTCCCGCGCGGGGTCCCCATTTCCCCGCCCGCGCCGCGCCCCCCCCCCGGGCCGCCGTCGCCGAGCTCGGCTTGGGGGCCCTCGGACGCCCCGACGGTTCGGCGGCCCCGCGGATGCGCGCCCGGAGCCGCGGGGTGCCCACACCCCCGCCCCGCCGCGGGCTCGCCTCCCCCCCGGCCCAGGTCCCATTGGAAGGATGCGGGCACTGAGGCCGGCGACGGGGAGCGGGGGACCTCGGGGTCCGCAGACAGGTTCCCCCAACCCGCCAGGTCGAGCGCCCCCCACCCCCAGTGCTGCCGCCCCCTCCCTCCGCTGCATCCAGCCGGTCACCGCCCCCCCCAGCCTTGCTCCACTCCTTCTCTACGCCCCCCTCCCCCTCTCGCGCTGCCCCTCAGCTCCCTCCGTCGGGCACCACCCCCACCGTCAAGCTCACATCCTCAGTTCCCCCCTCCCGTCACACTGCCACACACACACTCGCACCAGTAGCCGAAAGAAGTTCCTGCACCGTCTGCCTGGGCGCACCCGCCATCCCGTCCCCCCATTCCCCCATCCCCCCAGTTGCAAAGTCTCATGCTCAGGGCACCCCCCCATCTCTCACACACATGCTTGGGCTTCCCACACTCGTCTCCCACACACGTCCCTTTTGCACACACGTGCCTCACCTACAGGCGTGTCCCAGACAGGCACGCCTCTCTCAAACACTTGTGTCTGTGTTGCACGCGTGTGCCTCTGACACGCATGCATGTCTGCCACACGTATGTCTATCACACATGCATCTCTGTCTCACATGTGTCACACACGTGTCTCTCGCATAGCTGGAGTAACAGTGCGCCACACACTGAGTCTTGCATGCAGAGTCACATACACCAACCTCATAGTCCCGTGCACCCCTGACACTCCACCTCCATGGGCATAGCCCTCCCTGCTATCCTGAGCTTGCTGGGAGCCGGAGGAGGGCTGGGGGGAAAGCTCTGGGCCGAGGCTCTCTTACCCTTAGGACTGGGAGGCTCTGGGAGCACAGGGAGGGGCCTTCAGGGCTGGGCCTGACTCCGCCAACATCCCCACTCCTCACTCCTGCATCCCCTCCCCTTCCCCCACTCTACTGTCCCAAGCAGCGGTGTCCTTTCTCTGCCAGATGACCAGCAGTGTTACAAGGTGAGTGCACTTGGACTGGTCCAAAGCTGGTGTGAGCCAGCAGGTGTCACTATGACAGGCCAGAAAAAGAAAAAAAAAAAAAAAGATTTGGGTGCTGGTCATCCCGCAGAGCCCCTTGAATAAGGGGACTGGTTTAGGCCCCTCCCAGAGCAAGCCCCTAAGAGCTCGCCTGGCTAGTGTTTGTAGCTGAATGGCTGGGGCTCTGAGCCTCACCTTCCTCCCATGCAAATGAGGGTGAAAATCCCCACCAGGAGGAGGGAGGGACATGTAACAGTTGCTCCCTCAACTTCCGCCCTCCCCGCCTGTATCCAGAGCTGTGAGGTGGGGGAAGTGGGCAGGGGATGGGTGAAATCAAAGAATCTGACTCTGGCTGTGCAAACCTACCAGCCTGGGCTTTGACTGGCTCTCTGTGTTTTGCTTGGCTCTTACCATGTTGTTGTTATTTTTAAATATTTAATTAGCTGCCGGCATTTGCAAATCGGCAAGTTTCACATAAAAGTCCAGATTTCCATCTTTTACCTGCAAAATCACAAAGTCTGGCAGCTCAGGGTCCACATTCCCCCTGTGGTGCCCACTGGCTAGTGCTGCCTGCCTGCTGCCCCTGGGGGATGGGACAGGAGCACCATTTGGCCATAGTCCCCACCAGGGACTCAGCTCCTGCCTGGCCTGCATAAGCCTCTGTGTTCGCTGTGCCTGCTGTTTTTGCTGCATTGCCCACCCCGAAGGGGCCTGGGCTAGTCCCCTCACCCATGACTGGGAAAGACTTGAGTGAGCCTCGTACCTCTTCGGAGCACTTGAGGGGCATGCCAGGGGCCTGGACCACAAGGCATCTTTGTGATGATGGAAGGTGCTTTCTGCTGGGCTGTGGGGGACAGTGGCCTGGGAGCTCCATGGGAGGAAGGCAGTGATCTCAGAGCTAGGCCTTGACCATCACATTTCTTCCCAGATCCTGTCAATGATTCTGCAAGATCACATTCTCACCTTATTTGACAGATGGGGAGACTGAGGCTCAGAAAGAATTTTCTAGCAAGCAAATGGTAGAGCTGAAATTTCAACCCAGATTTTTCTGACCCTAAAGCCAAGCTCCTTGCCCCCCCGCCCAATGAATCCACGAGAGAAGGAACTTGGTCTCATCAGCCCTGGGCAAATTCCCTGAGCCAGGTCCACGCCTGACATACAGTGGGTACTTAATAAATGCTTGTGGAATGACCAGGGAAGTGAAGCTGCATTCTCTGCAGGGGTCAGGGTAGAGCTAAATTCAGGACCTAAAGTGAAGAAGATTTTGTGCAGCCTAAATGACCACCCAGGTTTATTTGACAGAGAGACACAGCGAGAGAGGGAACACAAGCAGGGGGAGTGGGAGAGGGAGAAGCAGGCTTCCCGCTGAGCAGGGAGCCCGATGCGGGGCTCGATCCCAGGACCCTGGGATCATGATGTGAGCCGAAGGGAGATGCTTAACGACTGAGCCACCCAGGTGCCCCTAGGATTTTATTTATTTTTAAGTAATCTCTACACTCAACATGGGGGCTCGAACTCAAAACCCTGAGATCAGGAGTTGCACGCTCCACCAGCTGAGCCAGCCATTAAAAGGTACCCCTAGGTTCCTTTTCATCAACCTGAAAGCTCAGCACAGTTTCCTTCTCTGGTCTTGACAGTCATATTCACTGTGACCCCGTGACCACCAGGGTAAAGACTGCTGAGTCTCGAGTCTATCTGGCCTCAGGAGCATCACAGTGTGCCTTGTTGGATATCAGGCTTCATGTTGGCCTTGAATTTGGGGGCTCTGGGTGTGAGGATTTTCCCCATAAGCCCCTGGTCAGCCTTGGTGGCAAAGATGCCTTACAAGGAGGGACTCAGGTGGAGAACAGTCTCCCAGCTCCCATTCCCTTTGGGTGGCCTCTCCATGGGTGGCACGGGGTGGGGCAGTTGCTGCATTATTTTAAGTCCCAGCTTCTGTGACTCTTTGCTCTCTCTCTTGAGCACACTTATGTAGCTAATGTAAGTGAAGTACCCCCCGGGATGTGCAGCCTCCTGGAAGTTTGTTGACTGACTGAATGAGGGCCCAGCCCTTCCAGAGTGATGGGGGATGGTGGGCAGCCCTGACCTCTTCCTTGTGCTTCCTGGGGGTTTTCTTTCCTGCTGGGGAGGAAGGTGCTGGGCTGTGCAAGGTGGTGCAGAGGGCCTGTCCATCCCTTCTCTGGGCCTTAGTCTTCCCTTCTGTAAAGTGGATACTGTGTTCTTGAGCTTTCCAGGGCTCATGGTCCTGAAGTGGGGAGGAGGATGGAATCCTGGGGGCTGCTGTCCGGGAGGCAGTGGGTATAGCCCCATTCCCCCGCTTCCTGAGCTCTGAGGGGTCTCCCCCAGCTGAAGGCCTTGGCCTGGGGTGCAGTTCCAGCTCGCAACAGGATTCTGAGCGCTGTGCTCCCACAGTCCCATGAGCTCTGTGAGGGCTGGCAGGAATAATTCTGTCAGGCGGGAGCTGCTGCAGGAGCTTGGCTCTCCTGGGCTGAGTGTGGGAATCACATCCTAGGTGAGGCACCGTCCAGGAAAGGACTCAGGGTGGGCAATGCAGACACTGTCTTTGCTCCCATGCAGTCTATATTCTGGTTAGAGGGAAGAGGTGGGGTGATTCAGGTGACAAAGATATGAATTGCGTTTATTTCAGATGCTGTAAAGGAGTTTAAGTCAGCAAGACAACCAAATCCAGGGTGGCAGAGAGGGTCCTTTGAGGAGGGGATTTCTGAGCTGAGACCAGAGTGGGGAGGGAGAATGCCAAGCAGAGGGCACAGCTAGTGCAAAGGGCCTGAGGTGGGACCCTGCTTGGTGTGTGTGAGGAATGGAAGAGGAGGAAGCTGGAGTGAGTCAGGGAGGGGAGAGAGGGTCCCGAGGAAGTGAAGGAGGGGCAGCGCAGAGAGTTTGAAAGCTACTGAAAAGTTTTGATGGAAGGAGCAAGGAGATCGGATTTCTGTTTTAAGACACCCTCTCGAGTAAGATCAGGAGGCTTGTGCCAGGCCCCATGCTGGGGTGCTGTTCTCACCCTTGAGAAGCTACGGGCAGAGGGCAGAGACAGGACTGTGGGCAGACGTTTGAGACCCAGGGTGACAGATGTTGGCATGGCCTCATCGTGGAATATTGTGTAGCTATAAAAAGAGGATGTTCTCTGTGGAAAGGTCTTTCAAGCTCTATGAAGAGAAGAAAACAAGGTGCCGAATGGCTTGTAAACCGTGCCTCCTTTTGTGTCCAATAAGAAATCCAACTTCCCGTTGGCTTGTGTGAGCATAAACAAGGCCTGGGAGGAAACGGGGGAACAAGTTTCAGTGCTTACCTGTGGTCACCTGGGGGTGGGCTGGGGTGGGCAGGTGGGGGACAAGGGTGCAAGGATGAGGTGACATGTCCCACTCTGTGCCTTTTTTATATTTGCTGCTTTTTGAACCATGTGACTGCATTGCCTGTTCAAAACATTAAATTAAAAAGCAGTTGGGCAGTTGGTGGGTGACTGTTCGTTTGTGAGTTTTAAGTGGAAGTGTTTAAGGATGGTTTTTAAATTCCCTGCTTCACTGACCTTGTTGTTGAACAGACTGACTTCTTCCTGGCATGGTACACTAAAGTTTCCACTGTGATTAAATTAGATGGTAACAAAGTCACTTTTTGCAAAGTTTGGCAAATGGACAAAAGAAAAAACCCACCCTTTCTCTCTCTCCCCATTTCTCTCCCCCTTTTCCTGTGGGTGTATTTCCTTCTAGTGATTTGACTACTGGCTCTTTCTGGCGTGGGCACCACAGCACTTACAATTCTGTCCTGAGACTGTTTCCCCAGTCAGCTCTCCCAGCTGGTTGGGAGACTAGCTGCAGGTCCGGAGCCGGGGCCAGTCGGGAGCAGGAAATCCCTGCTTTGGCATCTGATAAGGTTCTGATTCCCAGCTCTGCCACTCGCAGGCTGTGCTCCCATCAGGCCAGTGACTTACCCCTCTGAGCCTCAGTTTCTTTATCTGTAAAATGGGTGTTCTATCTCTGTTAGGGTTAACTGAAGGAGGAAATGAGATCACTCGTTCCTTCATTCAACAGCTATTTATTGAGCATCTGCTGGGTCCTGGACACTGTTCTGAGTGCTGGGCATAAGACAGTGACCAAGACAACATCCTCTGCCCCCACAGAGCCCGCTTTCTGGCGGGAGACACAGACAGGAGACCTGTGGGTGCTCACTGTGATGTCCTATGCTGGCTGTGTGTGCAGTGAAGAGAAGGCGAAGCTGGTCCACGACTGGGAGTTGGGTGGGGATGTTTTAGGGTGAGCACCTAAGTGGAGGTGTCAGTGGAACAGACACCTGGGTGGAGTAGGGCTGTTCAGGCAGGGGTCACGGCAGGTGCAAAGGACCTGGAGCAGCTAGAAATCAGGACCCCCATGAACAAGGAGGGCCATTGGAGGGGGGGGCCACATCTGGGGGCCACAGGAGGGCTTTCATTTTTATTCTGGGTGCCATACAGATTCAGTTCAGGGAGGGGCCAGCTCTGATTGAGATTTTCTTTTCTTTTTTTTTTTTTTTTTTAAAGATTTTATTTATTTATTTGAGAGAGAGAATGAGAGACAGAGAGCATGAGAGGGAGGAGGGTCAGAGGGAGAAGCAGACTCCCCGCCGAGCAGGGAGCCCGATGCGGGACTTGATCCAGGGACTCCAGGATCATGACCTGAGCCGAAGGCAGTCGCTTAACCAGCTGAGCCACCCAGGCGCCCATGATTGAGATTTGCAAGTCCCCCCACACCTGAGCTGCTGGGGGAGAGCCACTGGGGCCTGGAACTGGGCATTATGAGGCAGAGGGGAGTAGTGGAGTTGTGAACTTCCTCTGGGAGGGTTAGGAACCATGGCTGAGCATTGCTGGGAACAGCCAGGGAGAGGCTTGTGGAGTCAGGGTTCCCGGACAGTGGCTCCCTGGACGTCCATGCCAGCGATGTGTACCCAAGGATTTGGGGTGTTCACAGTAGCCTCTGGTGTGGGATGGCCTGTTGTCTTTCCCATGCCAACTTGAGGGCCCCAGGGATGCACATAGGCAGTTCTGACCTGCTTCGGTCAGGCTGTCCTGAAGGAGAGCAGAGGTCATGACAGCCAGGGGAGAATCTAGCCGAGTCTGGAGGTGGTCAGGGAGGGCTTCCTGGAGGAGGGGATACAGGCACTGTGATATGAAGGTAAAAAGGTGAGGGAGACACAAGAACAGGAGAAAACCCAGTTTCTCTTGGAGAGGTGGTTTGGAGGAGAGGTGGGAAGTAAGCGTATGCTGGTGGACTGAACCCTGACAATGGAGCACCTCAAATCCTGGTCCGTGAACCGGAGATGGGCAGTCGTGGGGCATTTCTTAAAAGAGGATGGACATGGCCAGAGGGTTAGAGGGTCCCTCTGGCAGTCCCGGCATGAGGGTGGGGCTGGAGGGGGCGAGATGATAGGTGGGAGGCTTGTGAGAGTGACAGGGCAGGGACACTGAAGCTCCGAGAGGGGCTTGCCTGCCTGGGGTCACACGACAAGCTCGGAGGAAGAACCAGAGCGGTAGCCAGGTCTGTCCGCTCCCAGGTCCTGCTCCGGATGGGCTGCCCCTTGATTACGGGCCCCACTGGCATGCACGCACGCACTAATTCCCCTCCGCTGCTCTGGTCCCTTCCCGGGGCCCCTCTCAGGTCAAGCCCTGCGTCATTTTGCACCATTGTCCTCACGTTTATTGGAACTTGGAAGCATTGCAAAAATGCCTCTGTCTTCTCATATATGGAGATCGTTACAAAGAATGTGCTGGTTTGGGGAAAGGTTATTTCCTTCCTCGAGGGTGGGGAAGCTAGCTTTTCTGGTGGGGGGGATGCTGCATTGTAGGCCAGAGTGACCCCGCCCGAGTCACAGTGTTGGTGAGGAAGTGGTGCCGCCTGCTTGCCCCGGGCCGGGAGACTTGGCCTGGCCAAGAGCGCGGGGGGCAGCGAGCATCCATGTTCCAGGGGAGTGGGGTGGCCACCTCTGGCCACTGGAGGCCTTTTTGGCTGCAGGCAGGCCTTGACCTGCTAGGGCTTCAATCTTTCAATTTCCTCATTGCAACCTGGGGACAGCCCTCCTGGCTCTGCTACTGTTTGATGGCCAGGAATGGCCGGAAATGTGAGAAGAGGGCCTGGCCTGCGGAGTGCCAGTAGGGTGAGGACCCAGCCAGGCCAGGGAAGCCTGGAGGGTGCTGGCATGCCTGCCTGGCCTGAGTCCTGTGAGCCTGGATGATGAGGGCTTTGGGTCCCAGCCTCAGCTTCTCCATTTGTAAAGTGGGCCTGGTGGTAGTGGCCTGCCTGGTAGGGTTGGTGTGCAGACTGCCGGGGAGCCCCAAGCACAGCTTTTGGCAGCTACACAGTGCTTTGCTAACACATGCTAGCTAGGTTCTTTGAGCGTCATGACCCCGCTCTCCTGTCCTCCTTCTCTGTTCTCTCTCTCATCATTGAGATGCCATCGTCTGTGTAGGGGCCAGATCTTGGCCTTGTGGTCAGGACACACCAGTTCTTTTTTTTTTTTTAGATTATTTATTTATTTACTTGAGAGAGAGAGCAGAGAGAGAGAGAGAGAGTGCACAAGCAGGGGGAGCGGCAGGCAGAGGGAGAAGCAGGCTCCCCACTGAGCAGGGAGCCTGATGCAGGACTCGATCCCAGGACCCCAGGATCATGACCCGAGCTGAAGGCGGTCGCCCAAATGAGTCATCCAGGCGCCCCAGGACACACCAGTTCTTGATAAGTCTCCCAGAGTTCTTCTTTCCTCAGCCTGGGTCTCCCATCCTAGCCCTGAATTTCCAGCCGTGTCTTTGGTCACTAAGTGAGCATTAGGTGATCCAGAAAATTCGGTTCTTCTCCATGACTCCTCACAACGAAAGCACAACATTAAAAACATTCTGGTAGAGAACTCTCAGGATCCCGGAGAACACCTCCCCAGCCCCCAGTGAGTCTGCGGCCTGTTGTCTGAGCCAGAGGGAGCCAGGGAAGAGTTATGAGCAGGAGAGTGCAGCCTGCTGGGGAATGAGTGGGACAGGCAGAGTGGGCAGGACCTCTGTGGATCAGGGCCAGCTCAGGTGGTCTTGACACATACCAGCCCCTCAAAGGCGACCTCACTGTGCCCTCCTTGACACCCAACACTCACAGGCATGTGCGTGCACACACAAGTACACACACACACACAGACTCAAGGCCACAGCTCTTCCCTTTGGTTTCCATGTCAGCCCCCTGGTCCTCGGGAGCTGAGAGATTAGCCGTCCTCATGGTGGTTTGGTGCTGGTGGAGCATCTCAGTGTTCTTTATCTAGTCCCCTGGCATGTCCTCAGAGCAGAATAATTCAAATGTTGTCTGACCATAGGCACCTCAGGGTCTCTGGCTGCTGGTCCCTGATTATGGGGCTGATGAAGGCAGGCCCCATAGGGGGCCTTGTCTCCTTTCTTGGGGAAAAAGCCAGTGGGTATCAGCTTCCTCTTCTGATAAAGTAATGATTAGCGTAACACCATCACATTTTCCGCCAGACCTCCCGACCTCCCGGGCCTTTAAGTTATACATAGTATATTTAAAAAAAAACCCTTCCCTGTTTTACTTGTACTTATTTAAAAGGAGACCTTCTGTCACAGCTGTAGACAAAAATCAGACTTGCCCTAAATCAGCAATACCCATGAAAATGAAGATTAACAACGACCAAGTGGGGCTTTGAACCCTTGTGACTTCTGTTACCTGGCTCAGCCTTGAGCAATGTGACTTGCCCTCTCTTTGCTACGAAGGTTGGCAAGTGGCAGAGAGATGTGCAAGGCACACCAGTGTTCCACAGAGAGTTCTTTGTGATCCTGAGTGGTGGAAAGAGACTAGGAGGGGGATAATTACTCCCCACGGGCCTCTGTTGCTTTTGCCTTGTTCCTGAGATCTGAGCTCACCCTGCATGGTCCTCTCTAACTCCACTTGGGCAGACCCCTCTGGCTGGTCATCCCACACTTCCCATCTTCTTAGGAACCCCCTTTCCACATTTTTGGGCCCTCATTGGCATGTTTCCTGTTGGCCAGGGCTGTAACAGGAGGCTGTAGCCCCTCCAGCAGGGATGTCTGCTCTGAAGCCAAGTCCCTGGTTCTCAGGCCGGGTGTTTGGGGCATTCTCTGAGGCGTCCAGTGGCCTGGGGTCCATGCCAGGGGGTCGTGGGCTGGGGGCTTAGGACCAGGGCTCCAGCGCTGAGGAAAGAAGTTGATGGTACCTGCCGAGGTGAGGCTGGGCCCAGTCACCAGATGACATGGGGAATCTAGGCCTGTCTAGATGGGAAAGTGCCTTTTAAGCTATGAAGTACCGTGAGCCGAGATCGCTAATGATTCGTCTCATGGGTAATACCAATCACAGTCATGATAATGGCCGGTCGAGCCCTTAATTAGCCACGTGCCCCAGCATGAGGAAAAGTTTGCCCTAGTGCTCCTACTTCTGTCACCCCTCGTAACTTGTTTTCTTGAACTGAATGGCTGACCTTACACCCTGACGAGTGAGAGAGACTCATGTAATGGAGCACTGGCCACAGAAAGGATATGGTGATGTCAGTTGCCTGAGCCTGAAATGCCCCACTGTGACCCCAAGGCAGGACATGCCTGGGCCAGGTACGCCCCTTGGAATGGCTGTGGCTTCCTGTGTGTGGGGTGGGAGCAGTGACCCCCCCCTTGGCTCCAGACCTCAGGGGTCTCACGGGGATAGTAGGGCCTCAGCATAGGGCATGGTGGCCCACCCATGATGATTTCCCCTGCTCCGGGCTTCAGATGGGGCCTGTCCGAGGGGTGGGTGGTTTCTCCTTCATGTGGGCTTCGCTTGAGACCACTCAGGAGAAGCAGGGGGCTCCACTGCATCGTCAGGGGAGACTAGGCCCCGCTGGTCCCAGAGAAAGCTACAGCGAGGGTCTCTGATGCCGCCAAGTCTGCCTCACACCTCATCTTTATTTTGTCTCTGCTTTTCTTTGTGAGCGCTGCGATTTTCTCAAAATGACTTAAATGTGCCTGCCCTCAGCTTGGGGGCCTCCTGGCTCACAGCCTCTTCCCCCAGAGATGCTCTGTATGTTCTTTTAGGTCCAGTTCAGAATCCTGGGGAAGAGCTCTGACTGTCCCAGCGTGGGCCAATGGGCTGTGGCCAGGGGCGGAGTTGTGATAGTGACAGGGCTCTGTGGGCTGTCTCCAGCCGGTCCCTGAAAATGGGCCCTGCGTGAAGCAGACTAGTGCTGCAGGAGGTGCCTGCTGCCGGGACCGAGTTTACAAACTCCAGAGACCAACATTCTTGGAGTTGAGTCAGCAACCGACACAACACGGTTGCTGCTCTTACTTTCATCACAAGTGTCAGGATTATTTGGATCATAGGTGAAAGAAGGTGTAACTTGAGCAAAAAAGTCACGGAACAAAAAAGTACAGGGTGAAGTTTCAGGCTTGGCTGTATCCAGGGGCTCTAGAGATGCCCTTGGACTGTGTCTTCATTTTCCGTGTTGTGTTATTCTCAGGCGGTGTTCAGGTGGCCCGGCAGCTCTGGGGCACTCCTTGAACTCAGAAGCTTCAGCGTGGGCCTGTGTGGCAGTCACTGTGGATGGGGGATAGCCATCCTGCAGTCCATGTAGCCTGAGAGAGGGTGGCTCCCCAGAGGAAGATTGGGGTTCTCTTGCCAGGAGAAGGAGGTGGAGATCCCCACAGCATCACTGGGTTGCTCTATATAACCGGCCTGCAGTTTCTTCCCAGTTCCTGCGTCACATGGTGGACCCATCCCAAAAGGAACGTGAGGATGTTCCAGGATGAGTAACAGCGGCTCTTCACGATCTGGCGTAGTCCAGAGTTAGGGAGTTGAGAGAAGGGGTGGGGGCTGTGGGGTCTTGACCTCCAACCCAACCACACTTACCCCAAGTGGCGAAGATGTGGGCAGAGTCTGTTACTCTCTGAGGGTTTGTTCTAACCCTCTTGTTTTTACATCCTTCTTGCCTGCGAACCCTGTGCAGATTCAGGGACTCTGTGTACAGAGTGCAGGGAGGTCAAGAGAGGCAGCTATGAACTCTGAGGAAAGTTTCTCAGAGGAGGGGATATTGAGCTGGGCCTTTAGGGATGAATAGGAGTTTGCTAAGGGGAAGAGGGATGGGCCTGGCAGAAGGAATCAAGGAATGGGCGGAGTTGAGGAGTTGTGAAAGAGTTAGAGTAGCTGGGGACAGTAATTTTTAAAAATGTTGAACATGTATTGAGTGCTCATTGTTTGCCAGACACAGTGCTAGGGTCTCTACATCATCTCCTTGCGTCCCCCCTGGGTATTGCAGGGAGGCTGCTTTGATTGGGCCCATGTGCAAATGGAACATGCCTTCTCAGACTGTCACATGCTGGAGTGGCCCAGCAGCCCGGGGAGTCCAGAGCTTGGTCCTGCTTGCTGTTTGTCTCTGCTCCGGCAGGGGCGGCTTATGGCCTGGGAGGGCCCCCGACGGTGATGCCACAGCCTAGGCCAGACCCCGCCGCTTGCTGCACACTGGCCGCCCACCTGGCAGCCCCCAGGAGATTCCTAAATTTCAGGGCCTTACAAATGAATAGGGGCACTGGCACTGCAAAGGCCCGAGGGAGTGGCAGAGTTCCGCTGGCTGGCGCCTCCTTCCGGATGCTGCTGTGGCTAAGGGAGCCCAGGCCTGCTGCTGACCGCTCGTCTTCCTCACCTCCACCTCCTGTCTGTCCCTGTCTTGTCTGTTTGTCTGCTTGGCTTTTGGTCTCTGATTCTCTCTGCCGGCTTTTCTGTCTCATCTCTTTCTGCCTGTCCCTTTCCACTCCACCTTTGGCCCTTGTGGAGCCGTGAGGCTAAAAGGTGACACATGAGAAAATGCTCCTGTGCGCCTGTGGGCATGGGGCCCCCAGCTTAGGTGGTGACTCGCCAGGTGACCTCGGGCAAGCTTCTGCCAATCTCGAAAGCCCTTCTGGGATGAGTGTTGGTGACACTTACATTTATATTCATCCGATGTCCTGTGTCAGGCCTTGCTGGGGCCATGCACACTAATTAATTCATGCACCACCCACCCAAAGCATTTTGAATGTCTGCTGTGGCCCAGACCCCAGGTGAAGGCCGAGCAGGAGGGCAGGGTCTCTGCCTCAGAATCACAGTGCAGCTGGGGAGACAAGCAGGCGGACACGTCAGCATAAGATGTCAGCTCCTAAGTGTGGGGAAGGACCGTGCCAGTCCCGGCCCCTGATGCGCATCCTATCTGACTAGGCAGGGGATGGGATCTTGGAAATGTGGGTAATGGCAGAATGAGCCAGGGCACTGACTGTGGTGATGTCCCAGGGCTGTCTACCCAGGCTGGGGAAGTGGTGCAGGACTGGATGGGCTCTGTTGGAGCTCTGAGCAAGGTGGGGCCAGGGACATGGCAGGAAGCAGGGGGCCAGTCATGGGGGCATTGGGGAGAAAGCGTGTTCAGGGCAGAGGGGAAGGAATGCAGGTAGAGAGAGGGGAATGGTCAGGAGGCTTGGGGAGCAGTGACCCACTGGCTGGGCCTGGAGGAGGGGTGGGATCCACCAGGGGAGGATGGCCCAGCACGTGTGTGTGTGCATGCATGCACGTTCACACTTTCTCACACATAATCGTACACACTTAAATTTGCACACCCACCCACTCCACAACCACTCACATACACATGGATATGTTCACTCTCCCTCAAGTGAGTGGGCACACAGTTGCACACGTACACCCCAACTCCCGTTCCCATGAACCCTTTCTCACCCTCATGTCTATGCATCTCTCATAGAAGGGGCTCTTGGTCTTTAGGCTTCCCTTGAAAGCATCTCTTCTATCAAAAGAAGGAAAAAAGCAAGAGAATGCCTGCTTGAGCCTGGAGATTGGGTGAGAGCAGGGTCCAGAACCCTCTCAGGGAACTCCTGGCACCTCCCTGGAGCAGCTCAGTCTCTGCTGGGTTTCTCAGCACAGATGGAACCCCGGACTCAACTCCAGGGCTGGAGAAGGTGTGATTAGGGCCTCACCAAGGTTTGGGAGGCTCTGGAGGAGGGGTGGACCCCAGAGTTTATCTTCCACTGGCCTGCCGTGAAGCCGAAAATCCTACCTCCCAGGCATTACATTCCCCCAAGGCTAGTTTATTTTCTGGGAGGGGAGATGGGCGAATCCATTTCCATAGGAACCTGGCAGGGAGTCCTCTTTACCTGGAGGAGCTGAATTTTCTCCGAGCTTTTAATCACAGACATCAAATTTTATTGAATGCTTTTTTCCAGCATCTAGTAAGATGACCCCGGCAAATTTTTCTTTTGGTGAATTGCATTGATTTTTTTAGTATTGAACTACCCTTGCATTCCTGAGGTAATGCTGTTTGGGCACAATATATTATTATCCCCATAATAGGTGGCGGGATTCAATTTTCTGGTATTTTATTTAGGACTTGGCAGCTAGATTCATAAGTGAAACTGGCCTATCCTTCTCTCTGCTTATAGTATCCCCGTCTGCTTTTGGTATCAGGATTTTCCTCACCTTACAAAATGAGAGGAGGCTGCCCCTTTTCTTTTTCTAGGCCCTGGAACCATTTTTTTTTTTTTTAATAGGATGGAAATCATTGTCAGCTCTGACTGTACCATGTCTTGGGCTAACCTCTGCAGATAATTCTTTATCTCATCCCACAGCACCTTGTGAGGAGAGCATGATGCTTCTCATTTAACAGATGGGGAAAATGAGGCTCAGAGAGCCAGTCTCTGGTCTGTGGTCAAATAGTGGGTGTCAGCTTAGCTGGGCTTTGAATGTAGGCCAGTGTGACTCTAGGGCCATGCTTCCAAGCTATTCAACATGGCCAAGAATTATCTGAGATGCTGGCCTATAGGAGAGCCTTCAACCTTATTCTGGGGTTTTCCAGGGGGTCTAGGAAGAGCCCTGATTGAGCATCAAGAGAACTTTCCTAGCTCTGCCTGCCCATCTGCTACCCACCTACCTGTGTACCCACCTGCCATGCATGTATCCATTTATCCACTGATCCATTGCCTGTCTAGTCATTGAGCTGTCTGTCAGCCATTCATTCCTATACTGATATACCCACCCATTAACCCACCTTCCCATTCATCCATCCTCCACCTCTTCATCCATCTGTTCACTGGTCTGCCCATCCATCAGACATTTATCCACATGCTGGTTACTCATTTATCCACTGACCCATTTTCCCATCCATCTATCCTCTCTCTGCCATCTATTCACCCACCCATTTATCTATGATTTGTTCACCATCTGTCTATTACCCCATCCATATCTTCATCAATTATCCATCTATATACAAGTTCACTTACTCATTCACTAATCCACCTTCTCATCCATCCATCTTCCACCTGCTACCTGCTCATCAACCACCAAATCCATCCATCCATCCATCCATCCATCCATCCATCCACTTGTCCATCCATCTACCCTTGGAGCTTAGCCTTAAAGTAGGAGCTGGGATTTGGGTCTTCAGAGATTCAGAAGGGAGGACACTCTGGTTTGGGAGAGCGATATGAGCAAAGATGAGGGGTTGGGAGTCTTCCAGTTTATCAGGAATTGGGTGAATGGACGGCAGCAGAGGGAACTGGAAGATAGGTGGGGGCTAGGTGGTGATGGACTTTGAATGTCACTCTTAGGAGTTTTCACTATGTACCTGAGCTAGGGGTCTTCAATCAGGGTAGGTGAGTGAGCTCCAGCGAGTCTGTGAGACCCCTAAAATGATACACAACAGTTTTTGGTGTATGCCCATATCTCTGTTAAGACTCTCAATTGCAAGTGATAGAAAACCTGGTCCAGGTTAGCTTAACACACTGTGGGTTCATGTCATTGCAAAATTCAGTTTTTCAATTCGGCGTGGCTGGATCCAAGGGCTCAGCAGCTATCGCTGTGTTTCTGTTTTTTCCACCTCATGGGCTTTTCTTGTTTTTGAGTTGGCTCCAGCCTCAGACGGTCTCCACCTGAGAACAAGATGGCTTCAGGGATCCTTGACATGAAATCACTTCATGTCTAATACAGTGGGAAAGAGAGAGGCCATTTGCCCCAAATCTCACCTGAACTGGGTTTCTTGAGCTCACGTTAGCCTGGTGTCCAAGTCTGAATTTGGCAGTTATGACAGGAATAGGGAACACTGATGGTGGGGGAATGGTGGGGTGGTGTGGACCCCAGAATGAAGCCCCCAGGCTGCTCCTGGAAGGCGAGTAAATATGTAATGGGATGGTCAGAAACCACCCCATGTCCACTACCAGGCTTTGCTCGAATTTTCGCTTTTCTGGTAGAGGGGGGTGTAGTACCCATAACTTTTTCTGGATTCTCAATGACAGGGAACCATTCAGGATTTTGAGCAGGGGTGAGAGGAGATCAGCCAAAAAGCCTCCTGCAGGTGGGACCAGGGCAGGCTGGATGGAAGATGCCTGGCTTTCTCACAGAGAGAGGGAGAGGTCAAGGGTGTGACGCCCCCCATCTGCCCATCCGCCCATCTGTCTGGGGCCGGGTGGAGGGCGCTGGACACCAGGTGGGGAGAGCAGTGAGCTCAGCGTGGCTGTGGGCAGGCCCATTTCTCATTGCTCCTCCCTGGGAGCATTTCCTCTTTCCAGAGTTGTGACTTGTAGGGAAGGAAAATAGCAGCTCCCTCCTGGTGCCAAAAGCAACATTTTCTTTTTCTCAAAGGTTGATTATAAGTTATGCACATTCATCTTTGTAATTTTTCACCTGCTTATGCTGGTAATGAGATTAGTGATTATATACACAGGGTCAGCTCTCACCCAGGCTTTAGGGAGCTTTTTATTCATTTCATTTTTTCTTTTTTTCTTTTTAGGGAGGAGAGGGCAGGGAGGGGAAAATACCCTGGCTGTTCTACTTGAAGGATGATTTTTCACAGTGTTTTCATGAGCTCACCCCTTTGGCGGTCCCCAGGGGCCAGTGAGCCTGTGAGTCTCCCAGCCCCTCTCTGTGTCCCACCTGGGGCCCCCGATGCTTGTCAGCACTTTGTACCCAGAGTTGGCTCAGAGACCCAGTGTCCCCCAGCACTCCGGACCCAGCCCCTCCCCTCTCCTCGGGGGTCTCAGGCCACCCACCTGTGCCTTCTGGTTTTCCCAGTGCAGGGACAAAGACCCCACCTCCCCAACACGCCCCTGGCCCTTTTTATTCATTTACCCTTTACTGTTCTCCTCATGGCCAGCCTTGTCTTCTTGCCAACCATATCAGCGATTGTAAAGACTTTCGCCTACAAGGAAATGAAGGGAAATAAGACTTTAAAGACGGAAGCCAAATGTGATCACTTTCTTTCGGTAATTTGTGACTATTTTTCACATCCCTCCCCTCCTTCCCATTTCTTCTGCCAACACCCTTTCTTGCTCTTGTTTTCTTTTCCTGGACTGCTATAAGTGGCTCTTTTTTTCTTTTCTTTTCTTTTAAAAAATCTCTTTTATTGTGAAAAAGCACACATAAAAGAAAGGACATAAAAGCGTACCCTCGAGTGACCACTACCTGGGGGATTCAGGAGGACAGTGCCCATACCCAGGAGCTCCTGTGGTCCTTCCCTGTGCCCCTCCCCCCACCACGTACCCATCACCAGACTTCTATGGTGGCCATTCTAATTTGGCTTTTTAGTTCTGTCTCCCATTTTTGTGTTCCCTATATGATGTTGTTTAGGTTTTACCTGGTTTCAGACTTTATAGACTGGAATCTTCCTTGGACTCCTTGAAAAGGATGTCTGTAGTTCCTTCTTTTTTGTTTTCTTTTTCTTTTTGGAGAGGGGGTGGGGGAGAGAGCGTGAATGGGGGGGCAGAGGGAGAGGAAGAGAGAGAATCTCAAACAGGTGACCTGGGGCCCGATCCCATGACCCTGAGATCGTGACCTGAGCCGAAATCAAGAATCGGATGCTCAACCAACTGAGCCACCCAGGCCCCCCTGTAGTTCCTTCTTGAATTCCCAGTGTGCTGGACCTAGTGGTGCCCCCCATCACCCTGTTGAAACAGTGTCTGTTATATGTACTGGATGCTTTGCCGAGTTCTCTGGGGCACTGCACATGGGGGAGTGATGGACCTCCTCTTCGGAGCTTCTTTCTTTCCTTGATTTTCACATCTCTACTTCTATCTTTTCTCCTCTTGTTGCTCACCTCATCATATCCTGCTGTCTTCTCTGTTTCCTGCATACCAGCCACAATGTGTCAAGCTGGTTCCTGCCTCAGGGCCTTGCACGTGCTCTTATCACTGCCTGGATGCCACTCCCCAGATCTTTGCATGGCCACCACATTTTTGCCAGGCAAGTCTCAGCTGGAATGTCACCTCTTACATGTGGTTGCTCTGACCATTCACCTTTTTTTTTTTTTTTTTTAAGATTTATTGATTTATTTTAGAGAGAGAGAATGAGCACGAGCGGGTAGGGGGCAGAGGGAGAGGGAGAGAGAATCTCAAACAGACTTGTACTGAGCACGGAGCCCGATGCGGGCTTGATCCCAGGACCCTGAGATTATGTCCTGAGCTGAAACCAAGAGTCAGATGCTTAACCGACAGCACCACCAAGGTGCCCCTGCTCTGACCACTCTTGCCAGAGAAGTGCACCAGTCCCCGTTCTTCACAATGCCTGTATTATCTTCTTATTCATTTGTTCCCTGTTTCTTCCCTCCGCCAATATTGGCCCCATTGCCCCTTTGTTGGTTTGGTTCACTGCCTCATCCCAGTACCTATAATAGAGGGTGACAGGTAGCAGGTGTGTGATGAGTATCTACAAGCTAAAGGATTCTGGCTGTATTCCCTTAGCTAGACAGACCTGGGTTCAAATCCCCATGCCACCTTTTACTGGTGATATGACCTTGGGCAGATCATTGACTCTGTCTGGGCCTGGGTTTCCCTATCTGCAGAGCATGGTTAATAAAATAAACCTTGGGGTGTCTGGGTGGCTCAGTTGGTTAAGTGTCTGCCTTCAGCTCAGGTCATGATCTCAGGGTCCTGGGATCGAGCCCCACATTAGGCTCCCTGCTCAGTGGGGAGTCTGCTTCTCCCTCTCCCTCTGCTGCTCACCCCTGCTTTTGTCCTCTCTCTCTCTCTCTCAAATAAATAATAAGATCTTTTAAAAAAAATAAACCTTCTTGGAAAGCCTGGGTCCGGTGTTTGTCATTGTGTTGGCACTGAGGAAGTGATAGTTGAGTATGAACCTAACCAACAGCTAAAATCCCTGCTAACATTTTGTGCCAAGAACAAGTTTATTTTTCCCAATGAACTAGATGACTTCCTCTGATCAGACAAGGAGCACGAGGTCATCCTCTAATTTCCCTCTGGCTTTGGCTGCCAGGAAGCTTACTATCAAGGGGAGGTGTCGGGGGCAGCCCTTGTTTCCTATGGGGCCTGCAGTGCGGTTCCTTCTTTCCTCTCCTCTCTGTGCTCTTCCATTATTCACTTCTGGCTCCACAGTGCATGTGTTTTTACTTTTTATTGTAGTAAAATACACATAGTAGAAAATTGACCATCTTGGCCACTTTTAAGTGTACAGTTTGGTGGCATTAAGCACATTCATACTGTGGTGCAACCATCCCCACCATCTATCTCCATGATTTTTTCATCTTCCCAGACTGACACTCTGTCCCCATGAAACAGCTCCCCACCTCCCCTAACTCCAGCCCCTGGCACCCACCATCCTTTCTGTCTCTATCGACTTGATGACTGTAGGGACCTCAGATAAGTGGGATCTATAGGATTTGTCTTGTGGTGCCTGCTTCATTTCACATTGTCTGCAGTGGTCGTCCATGCTGTAGTCTATGTCAGAACTTCCTTCCTTTTTAAGGCTGAATAATATTCCAGTGTAGGTATAGACCATATTTTGTTTATCTACTCACCTGTTGATGGACACCTGGGTTGCTTCTGCCTTTTGGCTATTGTGAATAATGCTGCAATGAGCATGGGTGGGCAAACACTATTTTTAGTAAATACTTTCTTACCTTTCTGTGCCTGGGGTGATCTCAGACTAAATTATAAATTAAGGGTAGGTTTGGGGACACTTCCTAGGACTCTACTGTTTTATCTGCTTCTGCCCTGTGTGTGTGGGGGTGTGTGTGTGCATGTGGGTGAGAGATACTGTGGTCACTGCTGGTGCCCCGTCTGGTCCCTCTCATCCCCCAGATGCTCCAGGTGTTCCTGCTAATGGCTCCCACCTGCGTCCTTCTGCAGAGGCTTGCCCTTGGCCAACAGGCATTGCCTCCCACTACATGCCTGGGAGGTAATCCTTCCCTCTTCACCCCACTGTGGCCCTTGGCCAGTGACTGACTGAGGTCCCTGAGTGGGACAAGTCCTGGGGTGCCAGTCACACTCCTCAGGGCTCCCCAGGGATCAGGCTAGTGCTGGACTCTAGCCAATACCCCATCTTCGCTCAGTTTTGTCCCCCAGTAAGTCATATGTATGAGGACCCATGTCAGGTTCTGCCTCTGGGGGTCACCATCTAAGACAGTATGTAACCCCTGTATTCCCTACCACGTTGTGTATCTTGTATGACTGTGGGATGCGGTTGGAATCTGATAGGAGTGATACACTGTGACCTGCTAGGCCACCTGGGTGGTAGCAGGCACCTTGCAAGGGGGCAAAATTCCCACTGTCTGCCACTTAGAGAAGAGATGGGTCCTAACCCAGGAGACCAGGACATTCAGGAGGAGACCCTGGGCAGGAAGGGGCAGGAACTCCCACCTCCTCTGGGCCTCCCAACTTTGGGCGTGGATAAGAAGCCCAAGGCCTAAGGGGGTCCAAGGGGACAGTGACCCAGGGAACCCACTGATGCAAATGGGGAGTGAGTATGGACTTGCTGTGGACCAGAAGAGCCCTGTTCTCAGGCCCTACCCTCTGGTTTTCCGGGAGAAGTTGGGGGGTCTAGCTTCAGTGCAAAGTGTTCAGATTTTAAATGTTATACCACTAAATTAATGATAAATTAATGGCATTGAAATGTTAGAATATCAGCAACTAATTTCAAGAGCACACGTGGGCCCCCAGATGTGTCCTGTGAGCAGTTGGCTGGTTTGTGACCACCCTCTGGTTGAACTTGGGGGCAGAGGGCAGCTGTTCGGGGCGGGCTTCTGGGAGGAGCAGGACCAGGTGGCCCTGATGACTCACTTGTTTATAACTGGTGTGTCTACAAGGGCCTCGTATGTTTATTTCTCTTCTGTCATCCCCCACCGCTTGAAAGTCCCAGTGTTTTGATATAGCTGTCTCTTGTTTAAAAGAGAGATCCCCTGCAAATATTTAGAAGGTGCTGAAGCCATACCAGCACCAACCTGAGCTTTTTTTCTTGTCTGGGGTTGCCCGGTAAAAATGTGGGATGCCCAGTTAAATTGGAAGTCCAGATACACAACGAATAAGTATGTCTCCAGTATTGTGCAGGACATGCTTATGCTAAACATTTGCACATTGCTTATCTGAAGTTCCCCCACAACTGCTTGTCTTGTATTTTTATTTGCTAGCTTTGGCAAGCCTGTTCTTGTCAGGATCAGAAGGATCAGAAGACTGGGGAAGGGAAGCATTTCCTTATCTTGTGATTTGATGCTACGTGAAGCCAGACCCCACTTTTGATAACAGCACCAGCGATGAATCAGTGTCTCCCAGGGCCATGCGGGGGGTACAGCATGGCCTTGCCAGCCCAGAGAGTTCTCATCTGGCCCTGCTGTGGATGGGAGCTGTGGGAAGTGGTGCCAACTTGCTGCAGAGATGCATGTTTCAGTTTGGGGGCGGCAGTCCTGAGGGCAGCAGAGAGAGGAGCTTGCAGCCAGAGCGAGGGAGGGTCGTTGAGGTTCGAGCAGCACCCCAAGGCACCTCTGACTCTGCTCAGAGATCTCCCTCCCTGACGCTGCCCACCCCCCACCCCCTGGGGTGGGGGGTGAGGAGGAGAGTAGACATGTCTCCACACAGTGCGCTCAGCCACCTGTCTCAGGGGATGCTCCCTGGGAAGAGACCCTTCCCGAGTGCACACCCACCCCACCCATGAGAACCTGACCCTGGGCTACCACAGAATCCCCACTGCCCCCACCCACAGCAGGTGTCCCATCAACAAAGACCAAAGCTATTAGCAGCCTGGACCATGACCTCAACCGGCCCGCTGGTCCTGCCTGGAGCCGCCTCCGGGATCTCTAGTTCTGGGAGTCAAAGACTCACCCCACCGAGCTGGACGCTCTCCCAGCTGTGAGTGTCAGTGGCTCCCTGACCTTCGGTCCCACCTCCACACCGATGGTGGCTGTTCATTGTAGGGAGTGGCAGACTGAAACCCAGAAGACCAGAAAGGACACCAGACACCCATCACCTAGATTTCACAGTTGTGAACATTTGGACATTTTGCTTTTGACTGCTATCCATGCTGAAATATGTTAGGGCATCTTACAGGCGTGATACATAGATAAAGGGTTAATTAAAAAATGAGAAAGCATTAATCTTTAAAACATGCCGGTATTTGCCAGCCGTCACACCTCACAGAATGATCGGCTGGTCCTCAGTCCCTCCTTGGAACCCCTCAGTGAGCTGAGATGACTTTCTCATCGGGTTTATTCACACCCAGGGCTGATCAGGAACCCCACATGAATAGGGATGTTCTATCTCAGGCCTCTGTGGATCTGGAGCAGCCTCCCCTCTGCCTGCTTTTCCTATGTGCCAAAGTGGCGGGGAACATTTGTCCTGTGGAATGTCTCACCTCCCGACCATCTGTGTTTCACTGCTTAGATCCCAGTGGTTCTGGTTATCTATTGCTGCATGACCAACTACCCCGACCCCTGGCAGCTGAGATCAACAACACTCATGTAATTTGCTCAGGAATTTAGGCAGGCCTTGGCTCCTTCTTTCAGCATCAGTTGGGGACATCAGTGGTGTTCACCTGGCCTCCGGGCGGGTGGGGGCCTCCAGAATGGACTCACATGCCCAGGGCCGTGGCTCATGTGGTCTCATCGGTAGGGTGGTCACACATCTTCCCTGGTGCCTCGGTGGCCTCAGAGAACCAGGTGGAAGCCACCAGGCCTCATACAGGCAGCTCAGCATCCCGACTGCCACTCCCCTGTGGGAGCAGTTGGAGTTCTGAGTCTCACAGGTTACACGGGTCCCCAGGCCCATCCCTCAGCCAATCCCAGCGAAGGGGGGATGAACTTTGTGGATTGGCTGGGTGTGGTCATGTGGCCATGCCACTGTGGAGCGGGGTGCAGGAAGGACCCCCGACCTGAACCCTCCCTCAGGCTGGTGGGGTTCCTGCTTATAGAGGGGCCCAGTTAGGACGTGGGATTCTTTTTGTTTTTTCAGCTAAACCTCAGGCACTAAGAGTTGAGTTAATTATACTCCTCAGCTAATAACACACTATTATCTTGGTCTCTGCAGGGTCCTGCTTTTATTTTATTGGTTGGTTTATTCCCATTATCTTTGCTCCCCATGCCATTCCGTTTTCCCACTATGGCAGACTTCCAGCTCTGCTCAGTGCATATCTGTTTGCCTGTGTTTTGCAAATGGTATATTTTACTTTGCGCATGTGTATTTTTACTCCCCATGAACAGTGTTGGGCTAGCTTGTTCTGTTTCTTAACCTGTTCCACTTCGTGTTCTATTTTTTTTTTTTTTTAAGATTTTATTTATTTGACAGAGAGAGACACAGTGAGAGAGGGAACACAAGCAGGGGGAGTGGGAGAGGGAGAAGTAGGCTTCCCTCTGAGCAGGGAGCCTGATGTGGGGCTCGATCCCAGGACTCTAGGATCATGACCTGAGCCGAAGGCAGACACTTAACAACTGAGCCACCCAGGTGCCCCTTCGTGTTCTATTTTTAAGGTCCATCCTTGTTGCTCTGTGCACACCAAATCATCGACCTAGCATTCTGTGGGGTCCTCACAAGGATGTGTCTGGCAGGGTCCCAGCAGGGAATGGGATGGGGGGCTCCCAGGGTTTACCAGAGGAGTGGTTAATGAAGAGTCATAGAACCTAGGTGTGGGCAGGGTCGGGGGAACTCTAGGGGTTTGGGCTGTGCTTGGAGTCGCGGTGGTGGGTGGGGAGTCCTTAGCACCCTGGGCCTGCAGGGGCTGGGGAGAGGCAGCTCTCCGAACCCAGCAGGGTCACCCAACTGGAGTTGTGGCCTTTGGGGGAGGGGTCAGCCACTACCAACCCCTGCCCTGGAGGGAAGGGGGGTGGGAGATGGGGAATAGATACTCTATCCTCTGATCTCTTGTCAGTGGCTGCCATTGAGGGATGCAGGAGAGGTCAGCCTCCCAGGTGCAGAGCAGGGTGGAGGAGGGCAGGGAGTGGATCTAGGGACAAGGAACAGCATTGTGGCCTGCGTCTGCTGGGTCCCCACCTACCACCAGACGAATACCTGGTGACCACTGTGGACATGTGGACCTCTGCAGATTTCTCTGGATAGCTCACTGGACAGGAGGACGCGGCCTGTGTGCACTGCACATGCTTGGGGACCTAACTGCATAGACGGCCCTCTCCAGGGGTGTCTGCTCCCATGGTCACTTGGGCCAGCTGGCCTTGTCATAATCACAGTTTTGTTATTATGAATGTGCATACGTTAGCCAGCTTTGCCAGTGGGATGGGTACAGAGAAGAAGCTGTGTGGGTTTGACTCTGCCTTTCCCTGGTCCCTGATAAGTTCCCACCTTGGGAGTGTGTGACCCAGCCTGCTGGCACTGGGCAGCCTGGCTGGAGGCTCTTTGTTTGTGACCACAGTCTGGCTGCTGGGGCTCCCCCCTGCAGGGAGGTCAGCCTCCTTTTCTCAGCCCCTCCCCTTGTGGCTCCTCTTTTTAGATTGGAAGGGGGGGCATGTCTGCAGAAGCCAGACATGAAGGGGGCCACTTGCTGTGGGGGCCGTGGGAAAACAGCAGCTGGAGTCTCCAGGAGGGACACGTTTCAATCTGAGAACAGCAGTGTAGAGATTGTGCTCTCCTACTTCTCACCTGTGTGTTTCCAGCCCCGCTTGCTTATCTCCACGGACAGGGAGCTTACCCCTTTCCCCTAGCAGCCTGGTCTAATGCTTGAGCTGGCGAAAACTATTCCCTTGTGGAGCTGAGATCTACCCCCTCCACCCTTCATACACACCTGTGGGTCCTGACCTACCCAGAACAGCTGTGGAGATATACCAGGGCTTTCTGAGGCTGCTCTTCTCCAGGTGAGCCACCCTAAGGGGCTCGGGACCCTCCCCATTGGGCTACCTCCTCTGAACACATTTCCGTTGGTCCCACCCCTCTCACAGGTGGGCACACAACCATCAGACAGCACTAGGAGGCTCTGAGCAGCATGTCATGAGCCCCAGACTTCCATTCTTCCAGCTGGAGACCATAGGAATGAGCATGAGGTTCCCAGTTTAGGAGTGAGCCTGGGGGGGACCCTGAATTCAAGCACAGCCAACCACATGTAAGTCACATAGGCTTTGTGGGGAGCAGGAGCCCATACCCCATGTGACATCTCAGGGTGGCTAGGGCTCGGTGGTTTTCAAGAGGAGTCAGAAATTTTCTTTCTCTTTTTTTTTTCTTTTTTAGAAACCTGAATTTTCATGTGAATATTTCCAGTTTGTAAATGCTGATTAACTAACTTAAAGCTAAAACCCACTGTGTGGGATAAACAAAACACACGAGTTGGCTGACTAGAACCCCAGAACCCGTGGGCCCCCTGTTGTGACCTGAGGTGTGGTGGAGCCTCTTCACTGTATACAAATGCAGGCTCAGAGAGGGCAAGGGCCTGGCTCAGGGTTGCACAGCAAATGAGGAGTACACAAAGCCAAGGCCTGATGTTCTTTACGCTTCTCCTGGGCCTGGGGTGGGGATGATGGGCGAACCCAAGACCTAGAATCACCTAGGTATGGGTAGAATGTGACACTTGGGGGGGCCAGGGCACCCAGGGGCCGAGAGGAACTAGGGGACCAACTTGTGGGAAAATGTGAGATGGGGTGGAGTGTGGCAGGGCTGGCTGGGAACAAAGTTCCTCTGGGAGAAGCTCTGGAAGAAGCCTGCCAGCCTGTGGCGGGAATATTTGCCTCTTGGGGATGCATTGTTCATGTGAGCAAGATGGAGGTGGGAGGAGGGTTTGGGTCTTGGTTTGCAAAGGTTTCCTTTCTTAAATGACGCTATTGAGAGTGGACTCAGGCCACTTTCGGGCTTTCGTGCCCCACAATCTCCAGGTAGAGGGTCATTGACCTGGTCAGGGGGGACCACAGGCCCCAGTTCTCCCTACAGCCGATTCCTAGCGCCACTTTATAGAGCCCCCTCCCCCACCCACTCACCTGAGATGGCTTCTTGGTTGGGGGGCAGGGGTGGATGTCCGTTTGTGTCTTTACCAAATTCATTTGGACTTTCCTTGGGCTTCTCAAATTTGGCATGGCCCAAACTGGGCTGCACATCTCTCTGCAGGCCCTCCTTTGGCAGCCTTCCCTGCCTCAGGAAGCCAGAGCTCCATCCTTCCAGGTCCTTGGTCCAAAACCTCAGCTCTCCCAGACTATGGTGGCCCTCTGCTGTTCCTCATCTCCCTCCTGCTGCTCAGGCCCTTTGCATTTGCTGTTCGGTTGGCTGACATACAGATATGCCTTTACCTCCAGATATTCACATGACTGTCTCCTTTGATTCCCTCAGGTCTCAGATGAAATGGCACTTCCTTAGAGAAGCCTCGCTTGACCACCCTGGCTAAAATGGGCTTTCCCACAGCCCCAGTCACTTCCTGCCCACTTTCTTGCTTTCTGTCATTTATTTATCCATTGTACTTACTACTGCCAGGCATTCAGTAATCTACTGCTTTGCTGTGGGTTTATTACCTGCCTCCCCACATCAGAGACTGAGCTGGCAGCATGGCCGTGGATCTGTCTTATTTGCTGAGAACCCCCCAGTTCTAAGGTGCCCTGCACATAGGACCTGTTCAGTCAGTTCTGGTTGACTGGCTGGCAGAGGCCGACCTCCTTGTCCCGCTGTGCTGGGTGCTGAGTCGCTGTCACTGCCCCCCTCGACTCAGATCCTTGTACTCCACTCCAGTCCTGCCTGCTCGCCCTGCCCTGGGGATCGCTTGGGGTGGGGGGCCGGGGGGGGCGGGTGCGGCAGCATAAGGCTGCTTCCTCTAGAAACAGTGGTGGCAATGCTCTCTGCTCCCTGTCTCCTCTTGTCAGAAACTTTTAGAGAAGTTACTATTATATTGTTTGTTTGAATGTTGAAATGTTTGAAATTATTATATTTATAGGTTTGAAATAATAAGCACTTAAAATACTAGGGATGCCACTTTATTGTTTTTCTCCCTCCTTTTTTTGGAAAGCCAGACAGTTTTAGCAAAGTGACTGCAAACAATAGCTCAGCCTCACTGCGGTGGGTGGAGAAGGAGCCCATGTCTGGGAGTGAGGGCAGGGTCAGGGCGGTTCCCACTGGGACCGCGGACCTTTCCTTGCTGGAGCAGGGAAGCCTCCATGGGGCTTGGGACCACGGTGTGTTGGGGTCAGCTGCTCTCAGGTCATATGGGCTTTGCAGAGGAAGGGCTGAGTAGGGTTGGGGAGGGCAGGAGGGCATATCCCAGGGCAGATGGGAGGTGAGGCTGGGGCTGGGGTGGGGCCAAGGAAACAGATGGAAGGGGCAGAGAGTGGAGAGCTGTTCCTGGGGGAGAGTGGGCAGGACTTGGGGGGTGGGGGTGTTAAGGACAGCAGGTATCTAGAATAATTCTGGGAATGGTGGTAATATTTACAGAGGCAGCCAAGGACATTGGCAGGAACCTCTCCTGTGGCTAAACTTGTAGTCCGAGGGAGTCTTCTGCGGTGGGGGAGGGGGGGGACGGTGGTGTTCCTGAGCCCTGCGGTGTGAGGGCTACGGTGGGGGGCTTGGCTGGCTGTGCCACAGCCTGGGAGGGGGCTTGTTCGTGCCCAGCATCTACCTGACCATATTGTCTGGCTGGCAGCCAGGCCTCTTGGTGGATGGCTGGGAATCGAGTTGGACTTCGGTGGGGAGAGAAATCATTTGGGTGGTCGTGTGTGTGTGTGTGTGTGTGTGAGAGAGAGAGAGACCACCTGTGGTGTCCTGGCACATGGATGAGGCTGTGGGTGAGACAGTGCGTGTGTAACTGTGTGCCTGTCACCAAGGGTGTGAGACGCCAGACGTGTGCCCTGAATGAGTGTGAGTGAGAATGCAGGGGGGCGTGGGGGGGAGGGGCGGTGGGCAGGAGGCTCCCACTCAGAGGGCATGTGTCAGAAGGCAGGCGAGGGTGGGGGGTCAGCGGCCCCGCACGCTGACACCTGTGGCTCGTGAGCGACGGCCGAGGCCCCCGTCTGTGCATCTGAGCAGACGTGCCTGGGCGCACGTGCGTGTGCTGTACTCCAGGGGTGCGCGCGTGGGAGGGAAGCCGGCTGGGGCGCTGTCCAGCCGTGCGTGTGTGTGCGCTGGCGTGTGTCCACGTGGGTGGGCCCCCGCGGGGCGCTGACGGCTGTTCCTTCCCGTTCCCCCAGGGCCTCGCAGCAGAGGACACGGTTCATCTCGAGGCAGCAGCTGGGCCGGCCGTGGGACCATGGCGCGGCTCCGGGAGCCTGCGGGAGCCTGGCTGGCCCTGGCCCTGGCCCTGGCCCTGGCCCTGGGCCCGCGCACCGGCACGGCCGCCCCGAGGCAGGACTGCACTGGCGTCGAGTGCGCACCACTGGAGAACTGCATCGAGGAGGCGCTGGAGCCGGGTGCCTGCTGCGCCACGTGCGTGCAGCAGGGCTGTGCGTGCGAGGGTTACCAGTACTACGACTGCCTGCAGGGCGGCTTTGTGCGCGGCCGCGTGCCCGCCGGCCAGTCCTACTTCGTGGACTTCGGCAGCACCGAGTGCTCCTGCCCGCCGGGCGGCGGCAAGATCAGCTGCCAGTTCATGCTGTGCCCGGAGCTGCCCCCCAACTGCATCGAGGCCGTGGTGGCGGCCGACAGCTGCCCGCAGTGCGGCCAGGTGGGCTGCGTCCACACCGGGCGCAAGTACGCCGCCGGCCACACTGTCCACCTGTCGCCCTGCCGGGCCTGCCACTGTCCGGACGCTGGGGGCGAGCTCATCTGCTACCAGCTCCCTGGTTGCCGTGGAGACGCCGAAGCCGTGCCCGCGGCTGCCGCCGGGAACTTCTCGGACGCGGAGGAGGGTGACCCCGAGCGACACTACGAAGACCCCTACAGCTATGACCAGGAGGTGGCTGAGGCGGAAGCTGCAGCGGCCCTAGCGGGCGAGCTCCAGGCAGGCGCTGGGGGCCCAGCTGCTCTGGGAGGCGGCAGTCAGCTGTCCTCCGCCATCCAGGCCACCCGCTGGCCGGCCGCCCTCCCTAGGCCCACGGCGGCTGCTGCCCTGGGTCCCCCGGCCCCTGTGCAAGCCAAAGCCAGGAGAGTGACAGAAGACAGCCAGGGTGAAGGGCAGGAGGAGACAGAGGAATTGGCCACCAGGGAGCAGCCAGCAGCAGGCGGCCCCACGGGGCTGGATGGACCACCCACTCCAGGACCAACTGGGCCTGGTCTCGCTGCCCAAGATGACAAGGCAGAGGCAAGGGCAGGGCCTGAAGAGAACTTAATTCCAGAAGCTCAGGCCACCTCCCACAGTGCTGGGCAGGGGGGAGCCAGGCCCGTTCTGGGGTCAAGCACGGCCAGTGTCCCCCCATCACAGGCCACACCGAGCTCTCCTGGGGGCACGATGAAGCCCAGCACCCACACCATCCTGACCCTATCTCCCCAAGAGGCAGCCTGGGTCCCACCTACCCAGGAAGTGCCCAAGCAGCCTCCGGTTCTGCCCCGTTCTCGGCCAGAGGAGGACACAGACCCCAACTCTGTTCATTCTGTCCCCAGAGGTAACCCTGAAGGTAAGACCCTATTCTAGTTCCTCCAAGGGCACTCAGCCTAGGGAAGGGCAGCCTCAGGGCCCCGTCAGGGCCCCCAGCTCTCTGCACAGTTGCCTGGGGCTGGAGAAGCTGGGTCTGTGGGACCAGGCTAGGGACAGTCAGCCCAGCCCATACCACTGCAGGGCAGGTGGCTCTGAGGTGGTACTTTCTCCCTGGCTGCCCTCCTAGGGATGGAGTGGGTTGGTAGGGCTGAAGTCCCTCTTGCAGTAGGTGCTGGGCTACCTGGTGGGGCTGTGGTTGAGGGCCTCTTAGGCATACCTTCTCAGGGCTGGAGTTCCCCGAGGAGGGTTCCAGCTCAGGTGCAGGTTGGGCCTAGGGGTGGGGTCCACAGGTGCCCTGGCAGGAAGTGGGGAGTTTCGCAGACCTGGTCCAGCTGCTTGCTTCCATCCCCCCTTGACAGTAGCCTCTGGGCGTGGCTGTGTTCTTGGTCTCTGAGGTGACAGCAGAAGAGATGTGGTCTCTCATGGGGGCTCCTTGCGAGAGCCCAGGACTAGGGCTGCCACCCCTGCCAGCCAGGGGTGGTGTTAACACACACATCATTCTCGTCCCTGCTCTGTGCAACACCTGCCGGGCTCCCACCTACTCAGAGTAGAAGCCAAAGCTCTCTCCAGGGCCACAGGCTCTGCCCCAGTCAGCCCCGTGACCTCCTGCACCACCTCTCCATCACCCTTGTCTTAGTCTGTTTTGGCTGCTGTTACAAAAATGCCATAGACCGGGGGGCTTACACCCCAAGCATTTATTTCTCACAGTTCTGGAGGCTGGGAAGGCCAAGATCAAGGTGCTGGCAGACGTGGTGTCTGGTGAGAGCCCGCCTCCTGGTTTGCAGATGGCCATCTGCTCATTGCATCCTTGCATGACAGATGAGGGTGCATCTCATCTGAAATACACAGAGAAGGAGCAAGTTTTTTTACATCTCTTCTTGGAAGGGCACTAATCCCATCATGAGGGATCCACCCCATGGCCTAATTACATCCCCAAAGGTTTGTCTCCACAAACCATTCCTATTAGGGTTTTTTTTTTTTTAAGATTTTATTTATTTATTTGAGAGAGAGAGCGAGCGAGCACAAGTGGGGCAGTGGGAGGGGCAGAGGAAGAGGAAGAAGCAGATTCCCCACTGAGCAGAGAGCCCGATGTGGGGCTTGATCCCAGGACCCCGGGATCATGACCTGAGCTGAAGGTAGATGCTTAACTGACCCCTCCCCCCATTAGGGTTTTAACATATGAAGTTGGGAGTGGGACATAAACACTCAGTCCCTATTGACCTTCTCCCTCAACTACTCTGCTTAGTACTGGCTTCCTAGCCCCTTTCAGGTACCTTCCAGCCCCAGGACCTTTGCACTTGCCACCCCCTCTTGACATGCTCTCCCAGGTGTCCATGTGGCTCTCTTTTCCAGGTCATCTCCCCAGAGAGGCCTTCTCTGACCACCCAGTTAAAAGAGCACTCCACCTTCCTCTTACCCTGCTTTAATTTGTCCTAGCAATACCTGACATTGTAGCATGTAGTTAACTTGTTTAATGTTGTCACCCCTGTAGAATGTTAGTGCCATGAGTGGAGGGACCACATCTGTCATCTTCTCTGCTATGCCTAAGGGCCTCCAGTAGGGCCTGGCAACACAGTCGGTGCTCAGTAAATATCGGGTAAATAAATGAGTGAATCAGTGGGGGCTTTCTGGCCACGCCCTCTACCATCCTTCCTCATCATAGCTTCCCAGCCATCCTAGGAACACCTTACACCAACATATCCCCTCTCTTCCACCCATTTCCACACATTTGTTCCCAGCCAGCTCAGATAGCACCTCCTCTAGGAAGCCTTCCCTGAATCTTTATGTCTTGTCTGATTCCCCTCACCACCACCCCTCCGCCGCCTCACCTCTGAGGGTACCCTAGGCAGTTGTCTGGTTGTCTAGAGATCCCTCCCTATAGCTGAGAGTCTGTGTCTTGTTCAATCTCATATGTAAACCTCCTCTATAAACCTTCATTAGGCATTAACTGTGAATAGGCCCTGGTGGGCCCTGGAGAGGCAGAAATGGACCACTATGGCCCATGTCCACAGACTGGGGGCTGTGAGGGAGGGATGTCTGGGTGGTGTGTGGGGAGGTTTCTTGGAGGAGGGGGCATGAGAGGGCTCCGGGATTTCTGCAGCGTTCCCATATAGCCACCCTGCTGCCCACAGCTGTGTGGCCTTGGGTAGGTCTCTTAACTGGCCTGGGCCCCGTTTTCCCATCTGTCAAGTACTATGCCTTTGTTGGGCATAGGCTGTGTGCAAAGCCTGTGCACATGTAGCGAGGGGGTGAAATTGCAGGCTCCTCCTGACCTGGTGGGAAGATCACCCCCCCACCCCAGATGGCTCTCCTTCTAGCCCCATTATGGTGAGTGGGGCACAGAACTCACCCTTGCTGAGTGATCACCTCCGAGGTGCCAGGCCCCATTTCTTTGACCTGATCCTTCCCCCAAGCTGGGGAGGTGGGCTCCTTCTTTAAAACTGAGCACATCAAGGTCGGAGAGGCGTGGCTCGTGGTTCCAGGTCACATGGTGGGAGTCGGTGGGCTGGAACCAGGGCAGTGGGCTTCAGGGGGCTCCTCCTTACCCAGCTCTGAGCTTGCAGGATGTGGGGAGCATGCGTGGGGTGGGTTGGGGGCTGTAATGAAGTACACGTGTGCCTGGGAGAGCTCGCAGGCCTGACTGGAGCATGGTGCATGCAGCGTGTTTGGGTTGCAGCCTCCAAAGGTTCCAAAATAGACCCAGCCCCCACCCCCCACCCCCGCCTCTCGCTCCAGAGACCTCTCTGTGGTTCTGGGCCTTTGGAATCTTGGAGACTTACTTTGTTCTCAGGAGCCCTAGTTTTTTTTTTCCTCTGTCCTGTGTTTTCTTAAATGGATTTTGGGGTGTGGCCTTTGATGAGGGCTGCTTGGGGCAGGGGCCCCTGATGGGGTGTCCCCTATCCCATCTGAGGGCTGTCCTGGCAGAGGGCCCAGGACCCACAAAGCCCAGAGATAATTAGCAGGGCACGGACCCGGCAGCTGTTTTGGTATGCAAGGAAAGGAAGGTGTGGGAGGTTGGGGGGGAGCTTGCCCTAGCCAGATAAACAAGGCTGGCCTGCCACTGACCACCCTCATCCATCTTTCCTCCTCTCCTCACCCCGCGTCCAGCCACCCCCCACCAGCTCACGAGTTCTGCTCCACGACCTGCACGACTCAGGCAAGTGGCTTACCGTTTTGTGCCTCCTTTCCTCCATCCGTAAGCAGCAGGGAGGTCCCTGCTTCATGGGGCTGTCTTGAAGATGAAAGGAGCTGATTCATGTCCAGTGCTGGGCACGGAGCTGAGCACTCACTGAGTAATTAAAAATGTTAGCCGCTGGTTGTCACCCTCTGCTCTTCATTCTACCTGTTTATTTCCTCAACAGGTGTTTGTGGCCCAGCCTCCCTGTGCCGGGGACTGTGCCTTTGAACAAGACCAGCACAGCCTCTCCGCTCCTAAGGTCTCCTGGGGGAGGGGGGTGTTCAAGGATAAGTGCACACACACGTTTACTCGTGGCCATAATGGAGTACACGCAGCTCAGGAAGGGTGGGCGGTGGGAAGCCTGATGGGTGGGGGTCAGGGGCCCGATGGAGCATCCTTTGGGAAGTGGGGACCTTGTGGGGGGAGGGCTGGGGCATCCCAAGTGACGGAGGAGCCCTCAGTGCCGAGGAGCTGGGGAGGTTGCTGTGCCCTGCTCGCCAGTGGGGCCGGCTGAGAGGCGGGCCATGGAGCCGGAAATGACCCCTAGCCATGTTGCCATGGCAGCCCTGGGGCCTGGAGAAGGACGTTTCCAGCCATTGCCCCAGGCCCGGCTTGGGTGGGGGTCCTGTCTGAGCCGGAGCTGTGCCAGGGATCCTGGCTGCCTCTGAGCATGTCCAGATGTGGCCTAATGGAAGCCACATGCCCGGCTCCCTGGGCTGGGGAGAAGGGGTCCAATGTCTGTTGTCACTCAGGGGGCTTTGTGAGCATGCCTTCCCCTTCTACCGCTGGGCTGGCATGATGGAGGGAGACAGGGGACTTCTGGGCCCCAAGGGAGGGCGCCCGGGGGCAGGGTGGCCCTCGGGAAGTCGGAGTTTCTCCCTCCTGGGAAAGGCTCCAGCAAGACCTCTGTGGGCCCCAGACCACGTGGCAGGAAAGGGCCCCCTTCCTTGGACCCTCGTGTAACCAGATTCTGCAGGGCAAGGGTCTTTGGATGCTTGACATCCTGGTTAACAGAGAAGCTTTAAAACTCAAATAACTCTATTAATTGCAGACATTGTCATGCTTGCGTCTTGTGCTGGCACCATTATAAGCACTCTGTGATAATTAACCTCTTTAATCCTCATTGCCACCCCCTTAGTTTACAGCAGAGGAATCAGGCCCCTCATCTGAGGACACATGCGCAGGGAGTGGTGGATCCAGATTTCCCTTGTATTTCTTCGTGTCTTCATCCCTGTCATTTCTGAGTGCCCAGTGTGTGCATGGGCTGTGACAGATGCTGAACCTACAGTGTAGAACAAAGCCCAGCACAGTCCCTGCCCTTTGGGAGCTCACGGTTTAGTGGGGGAGATAGTCCGGTAGTCACATGGGTGTGATGTTCTGAGTCATGACCCGGGCTGAGGAAGGAGGTGGATGTGCTCTCTAAGCCTATCTCAGGGATCTGACTTCTCCTGGGGATCAGGGAAGGCTTCCTGGGGGAAGTGATGTTTGAGCATGAGGGCTTGTTGACTGGGTGGTAGGTGGCAAGCAGAGAGGGGACAGTGCTCCAGGCAGAGGACACAGCATGTGCAAAGGCCCTGTAGGTGAAAGGAGCGAATTAGATTTAAAGGAAGCTGTGTGGTTGGTATGAGGCTGGGGAGGGGGTAGGGACCACGATGGTGTTGATCCTCAAGATGAAGATTTGGGTCTTTGTCCCAAAAGCAGTGGGGAGCCATTGAAGGTATAAGGCAGGGGGTGGTATGATCTTACTTGGGCAGTGCAGCACTCCCCCTGGGTGTTGGGAGGAGAACACAGGACTAGCAGTGGGCCTTTCCAATGTCTGTGGGTTTCCAGCACCCCTCCCCAGTCCCCCCACCCCCACCCAGAATCACCAGGCTGTGGCTCCCGGGACACAGGAGAGAGGGACTTGTCCAGACTCTCCCCTTTCCCCAGAGGATCCTTAGAGACCCTGCCTTTTCTTTTCTAGTCTTGGCCTGTGGGAGAGTTAAACTTGTGTGGGGCCTAAGGGAACCAGGCTGGGACTCTGGACCCCAGAGCTCATGTCCCATGCAACAGAATCACCTCCTGCTAGAGCTCCAGGCTCCTGGAACAGGCAGGGGATGGAACTGGCCTGTGGAGGCTGCAGCAGGAGAGCTTACAGGAGGATCCTGCCAGCCCTTCCTCTCCTCACCCCAAACCACGGGGCCTTGAAATGGGGTCTGTGACTCTGCTTAGGGCTCTGCGGGGCTTGCTGAGAGCAATAGGACAGGCAAGCTGGGGGCCTGGGCTCCCCACATCCACAGTAAGACCCAGGTCTGAAGCCCACCACTCACTCGTGTGATCTGGGGCCCAGGACGTCACCCCTCTGAGCCCCCGTTTCCTTGTTGATGAAATGGCACTGTTGCAAGTGCCCAAGGCTGTAGTGAAGACGAACATGTCAGGAGTGAGGCCTGCATGGAGTGAGGACACAGGCCAGTGTTGCCCGCACCTGGGCCTGCTGAACTGTTAATACGGCGCACGCTCCTCTCCTAGGTCCACCCGTTAGCTTCTTTCTGCAAAGCATCTTTGTAAGCAGTAGAATTTTGTTGTGAATATTTCGAAATTAGAAGATTTCACATAAATTTCAGCTCTCAGGCTTTCCTGGAAAATGGGCAGTTGTGGGCACACCAGGCCCGTGTGCCACAAGGCTGGCCTTTGGGGTTACTGACAGGAGGCTCCCCGCCCTTCAGACTGGGTGGGTGCTCTGCACTCTGCTGGGCTAGCTGTCCTCAGTTTCATCAGCAGCCTGGCCCTGGTTGGCAGCTGGGGGTACGTGTCAAAGCATAGAGTTTTGTCCTCTGGTTTATGTGGTCATTCTATTTTATGGAAGAAAAACTGGCATCCTGAGAGGGGAGGGGGCTTTTCTGGAGGTTACAGGAGAGCTGGGCAGGGGGCTGCAGACTCCCAGGGGAGGGGTAGGCTCATGGCTCCCACTGGGGACCTGGAGGCATGAGTGGGTCTGAGTGGCCTTAGCTGGGCCCTCCCTGTGGTTTGCCTGCCCCAGACCATATAGCACTTGGAGGAAATGGGGCAGGGGCCAGGGTGAGGCCTGTGTGGTGGGTATCTTTTAATTTTTAAAACTGTATCTTCCTTCCTTCCTTCCTTCCTTCCTTCCTTCCTTCCTTCCTTCCTTCCTTTTTCTTTCTTTCTTTCTTTCTTTCTTTCTTTCTTTCTTTCTTTCTTTCTTTCTTTCTTTCTTTCTTTCTTTCTTTCCTTTCTTTCTTTCTTTCTTCTTTCTTTCTTTCTTTCTTTCTTTCTTCTTTCTTTCTTTCTTTCTTTCTTTCTTTCTTTCTTTCTTTCTTTC